>NC_058134.1:49309293-49365287 GCF_016433145.1 Gracilinanus agilis | reverse complement strand
CTCGAGCCACTGCCGCAGCGCCCCCTCCCCTTTCAGGGTCCCCACCCCAGACCCTTTGCCCCAGAAGCGTTCCCCCCGCCTTCGCAGTGCTCCCTCACCTGGAGGGGCCAGGCCGACTCCCCCCGGCCGTCCAGGGAGTCAGTCCCTCCGCACGTGTCGGCCAGTCCGCGCGGAGCAGGTAGCCCGGCAGCCGGGGCCGGAGGAGGGATGGCGCTGCTGGGGGGGGAGGGGGGGGCTGAGGGGCCGGGGGGCCCGTAGAGCTGAGACCAGCGGAGCAGCGGCGGCAGCAGCGGCTGGGGCCGGGGCCGGGGCTGGGCCCCACTCGGGGGCGGGGGAAGGAGGAGACTGGCTCCCTCCCAGAGCCCCACCCGGCCGAAGGGAGGGGGTCGCGGGGGGACGCGAGGCACCGTCTGGGGTCCCGGCTCGGAGCGCAGCTGAAGGCGAATGTGCAAATGAAAGCCTTCCGGAGGAGAGGCAGCCCCAGACGGGCTGCTTCGGGGGCCCCCTCTCCAGTTCTGCTCTCCTACCCTCCGGCAGCCCGCACTCCCGAGCTGGGGGCGGGGAATTCCTAAATGAAAGTTTCCGGCTTTCACTGGGGGGTTGGGGAGCGGAGAAGGGGGAGAAAGCTGTACCTGGGTTCTCCGGGCACTGGGGTGGGCTGGCCGAGGTGGAGCTACTAGATGGTAAACTCCCCGAGGGCAGCGACCTGGCCCGGGAGAGAGAGCCCAATGCAGAGCGCAGATCCCGGAGCCCGAGAGGGCGTTTGATACATGCGTGCGGAATGGAATTGGAGTTGGCCGGGATTCAGGCTCTGTTGTGGGCTGGAGGGGGTGGGAGAACCCCAAACAACCCAGAGTCCTTCTGAGGGGCCAAGGGGGTAAACACCACTGCACCAGAAAACTCATCATCAGGGCAAATCCAGCTCTGCTCAAGTCCCCCCACCCCTTTTTAAAGCGCCTGCCTAAAACGGCTTGCAAAGAGGAAAATCCTCCTCTGTCCAAGCACTTTTCTTTTTCAAGATGAGCTGAATTTGTTGTTGTTTTCTTCGCTTCCTTTGGGAGCTGTCAGGCACTCTGATAGTTAACGATCTCGGTGATGAGGCTGGATGCTTCACAATTATTAAGTAATTACCAGCTGCTGAGGCTCACTAAGGCATTTCTGGTAAGCTCAAAGACTAAACTTGAGTCCTTAAAAAAAAGATATAAGATAATAATAATAATAATAATAAAACTAGAATGTGGTTTGATGAGTTGAAATACAGACACATTATTTGGAATGCAGAAATATGAAACCTTTTTTTTTTTAAACTGACCTGCTGAGACAACCTGAACAAAAATTAATTGAGGTGAAAAAGAGCTTTTTGAGGGGAAAATCTTCATGATTTATCTTACAGAAGAATTTTTTAAAATGAATACATCTTTGGAAATAGGTAAGTGTTTCAAAGAAAATGTCGTTTCTTTGTGAAATTCCAGAAGCATTTTAAACTCAAATTCACAGTCATATTTTTTTTTTATTTTGTGGGAAAAAACTTAATCCTCCAAAATTCTGATTTGCACTTGAAAATATTCTCATTGTGAATGGTATTTGGCTTTGTTGAATTAAACTTTAATTTTCCAGGCTACTGATTGCATGGTGTGATTTTTGTTCTTCATTAACAAAAGATTACATCCTATATAGCTGTTTAAGTGATGGTAATTAAGTTGAAAAAAACCTTTATGGCTTCACTTTTTGAATTCCATTAAAGTGATTATCCTAATTTGGAAGTACACCTTAAATGAAGGAAAGGATTAATTCTGTGTAAAATAAGCTAAGATGTTATTATATAAACCTGATCATTTGAAAATACATTTTGTGTAGAGAAGGTTGTCTTTTAATTAAATCTAATTTATGAACAAACTACCTTTTTTTAGAGATGTCCCTAAGAAATTCACATGCTTTGAAGAGTTTAGAGAGTAATCTTCTGATTCTGAATTTCTAAACACATCATGAAATGGTTACAATATGATATGATGTGATTGTCCCACAAAATTAGAGTTTAAGCTTAAAACATACAATGGTAAGTGCTATTGGTGATTATCATACTTGTTAGTATTTTTAAAAACCCAACCAAAACAGCGGAAGGAGATGGTTAGTATTAATGAAGGTATTTTAAACTAGAAGCAATTGTCAAAAAAAAACCAATCACAGGCTCAACACACAATTAGAACAGTTTCAGTAAACAAACAATTTGAAATATAACAAAAGAGCTGTGAACAGTTTCAAGATTTTCAGAAGGAGATCCTGTCTACACTGAATTCCTTTCTGTGTTGTCACTGAATTGGTCAACATTTAAAGCTTGGCTGGAAATTCCTCAACTGAGTGTTATGAGAAGTCTTGCTCACATAAATCACAGTGAAACAAGTCATATATATTTTAACACACAGTTCAGATGGTTTTATATAGTCTGCTTTCATTCATATTGCTTACCTTTTATGTTGATTTAACTTGATTCAACCATTTTTTTGTGATTGTTGATCCTTGGTTATGATTCATTTACATCCAAGTCATGTTTAAAAAAAAAAAAAAAAAGTGCCCAAAGGCTTGTCTTAAGTTAATCACAGTCAGTCATCACCAGAATGTTTTTGTTTATGGATAACATCCTCTGAAGGTAACAGGTTATCACAACAAAATGTGTCTGAAATTTATAAACAATGAACTAAACTTGGTTTTCCTTTCCTAAGTGATCTTCCTCAGAGCATAGTATTCAAGAACACAGTTTTAATGTCAATACTAATTGATATTGCCCTAATCAGAAAGAAATCCTGAGTAATAAAATCATTTTGTTGAGGTGATATAGGAAAATTAGAATTGCTGGATTTCATTTTCCTCAAATATGCTGCTTTAGGTTGCCTTAGAAAACTACAAAACAAATAGATTTACAGATAAAAAAATACATGTAAATAATTATTTTAAGGTGGAAATAAAATTTAAATGGTTAACACACAAATAGTAGTCTTCCCTGAGCCATAAGATAATAATACCTACCTCACAGGATATTTGTAAAATAATATATATGTTCTGTAATCCTTAAAGCCCTGTGCATTAAATGCCAGCTGTTATTATTGTTACTGTAAAAATAATTTTTATTGGGATGAGTATTTGAATTACTAAAAATATTTTCTAAAAAGTGCTCAGATGAATTTGCACCATTATTTATGTATAATTGCACATTTTCCCTCAAAAGTCCAACTTTCTAATAAAAACATTTCTAATTTTTTTTCAACTGAACTACCTGGAAATTCTAAACTTTACAATATTTATCTTGTGAATTTAACCTTTCTAACTAACCTTAAAACTGCTGTTTTCTAACAGATAGTAGAATGCAGTGTTGTGTCATTTTTTTTCCATGATGTTTTCATTTCCTTCTTTTCAAAATAGAGCCTTGACATGTTGCTCTGTATTTCATGTAAAAACAAGTCCCATGTAAAGTCTTCCTAGCCTCTTAAAAGTCTGAATTTTTTTAGCCTTTGATATAATCTTACTTGTCACCTATTTGGATGTGACCTGTAGGTCTTTTACCTTTTTATTGTTAACTCTGACCTGGTAAACTATATTTGAGCCGTGCAAGATCAAAAGATTTTTATATTTCCTGTAAAAGAATAAACAAAATAAAAAAGCATCTTTAGTAACTACAATCTAGTAGGGCTTCAGATTTGAGGAGGAAAATTATCTAGACGCTTCTTACCTTTAGAATATTGTTTTCCTATTCTAGCATCACTCTGCAGTATGTCCATAATATATTTATTGTGCAGTTGTCCTGCTTGAGATGATCACATAGCTTTGTTCCTTTCCCTCTTTTGCTAAAGAATTTATATCTTTTTTTGACAAATACCTTTATGGTAATGGTATGCTGCTTCAACATGTTTTGAAACAAATCCTTTAGATCCTATGTAACTTCTTTGGGAACTCAATAACCTAAAAAATACCACAAAACCATATTTATAAAAGAAGGTGGTGATAGTTTTGAAATAGCTATAATTCATATCAATCTATAGAGACACAATATTTTCATTAATTTTTTAAGAAGTTGTAATGATTTTATCTTTTGCTGAAGACATGACCCCACAGTTGTCTTTGGTTCTAACAAAAGGCATGGTATAATGTGTTTTTTAGATAAATAATTCAGATTAGCCATTCAAAGTAACAACTCCTTCTTTTTTGAGAGAGGGGATGGTAATGGTGATTAAATTGTAGGTAGAAGGAGAAACAAAAAAGACAACCCTGAAAAGAATCTTTGGTGAGTTGGTGGCACATATAGGTACATGTGAGTTAAGTACATGATTAGATTGTAGGGGCAATAGATTGAGTAGGAACACACTAGAGAGGGGGTGTCTGGGCAACATAATTTTTTCCTCCAAAAAAACTGCATTGATATCTGTCCCGTTGTGCAGTTAAATTTGGATTATTAATTAAATTATTTAGCTAATATATCCATATTCATTGATTTTTTTATTTATGTGTTGTCATTATATATTTTTCCCATATATAGATAGCATGGACAGCATACAATCCCAGAGCCCCTTGGCCACTTTGAAGAGTATAACATCATTCTGTGGATCAAAAACTTTACCATTTCTTTCTCAGGCTCCACTATCCAGCAACTAACTTCTTCCTAAAGTCACTTAATATTCTCTTCCTTAGTTTCTGTATTCATGAACTGAGGGCAATTTTTCCCTAAAAAAAAAAAAATTCAAACTTTTGCCCTTGAAATTCCCACTCTTCCCTTCATCTCTATTCCTAAGGTACCATTAGAAATATGTTTCTAAGTCATCAGGTGAAGAGTTTTCATGGAATTCTAATAGGGATAAATGTACTAATTTCAGGACCACAGCAAATAGATGATTTCTGATCTGTTTCAGAAAGGAATATTATTAAATAGTGCAGAATATGACAGATTATGACCTTGGAAGATCAGGAGAATATTTAAACACTGGTTTTTGCTTTTGCTTGAGGAGATCGTCTTGTGGTTTGGGGATTCAGGGGGCTGGGAAATCTGGCTTTCTTGGTTGAAGCCAAATCAGATTTCAGGTTGCCTCTTGCTTCTGGTATTTGAGTAGGGGTTGATGATTATTTACATGGAAAAAAAACTAGCAAAAAATATTATTAAATAAATTTTAGGATTTTTTTTCTTTTAGACAATTTAAAATTTAAATTGTCTGTATTCTTGTAATGCTACATGGTGAAGTAGTACTAAGGGGAAAAAAAGAAAAGAAAGGAACATTAAAGAACTAATAATCCTAATGGATCTGGAGAGCCATAGGTAAAGTGTGATGAAATAAATTTGATATAATGTAACTTTATGGTCTTGGGAAGTTTATTCTTTCTTTAATAGTCATGCTATCTTTACAGGAGCTGAACGTTATAGCCATGGCTCTCAGTGTGGTTGGCCAAATCTTTCATGGGGTACACAATGTCAAAACTATTATCATAATAATATTAAGATATTATTTGCCTATTAAGATACTCCTCCCTTTTCCAACTATATATCTGTATGAAGCCATATTTTCTTTATATTCTTCAACCAAAACAACGTATCACTACAAATTGAATGCAGAGGCAGATAGGAGAATCCAACTGTCTTCTATTAAGCCAGATATATTAAAGGGAGGGCAAAAATATGTAAGACAATACAATTTTCACTATTTTTTAATTTTGGAAAGTATTTTTTCATAAAAAATATTATTTTTCTTAACATGTAATGGGTTCATGTTTGTTATTTTTAATGAATTAATAAATACGTATTTTTAATTTATCCATTTTAATTTCTAATGTAGTAACTATGGCTAGATGCAACCCACACAAACAAAAGCTCTTTGGGGTCCTCAATAATTTTTAAGCTTGCAAAGCAATCCTGAGATCAAAAGTTGAAGAATTGCTGTCCTATAGGAGAGAGTATTTGACTTCTGAATCAGCAGACTTGGGTTTCTTCTTAGCTCTTCCTCACGTACACTTTTCCTCAGATCTTGGGAGTCAGACATCTAACTTCTCAGCAATTCAGTGCTTGAGCCCATAAATTGGAGTTGTTTCTAAGAGGTAATAATCCTTCAGAAGGACATTATATAATAGATAATGCAAACAAATTCTTTCACCCTCTCTGAAGAAGGTAATATAGATCAGTAGAAAGAACTCTAAACTGACACATGGGAGACCTGAATTCTAGTCTCGGCTGTGATGTCCTTGGCAATTTTATTCGACGAGCATTTATTAAATGCTAGGTATTACAGGTATGAATAAGAATTCCTGCCCTCATTGGACTCAGAATCTAGTAGGAGAGGGAAGATGTAAAGACAAGTTAACAGTAATATATATTCTCGTATGCTAGGTGTATACTAAGGATCTAGAATGCTATGAGATTTCCAAAAAAATACAACCGAGGCATAGACAATAGACAAGAGAGAGAAGGCAACACCTGAGCTGGGCCTTATGTAGGACAGGAAGAATTTCTGGATTTTTAGCCTGTTTCCTTAGTGCTAAAATGAGACAGACACAGAACATTGATTCTAAGGTATCCAGCTTTGGAAATCTAAGGTGAATGCAATACCTACTGGGGCCTCTACCTAGGCCCACACTGCCACTCACTAGAAATAATTTAGCAACTTCCTGGGCTTCCTTAAACTCTAGGATCTTCTTACTCCCATCCATTCAGTAGATCACTATCAGATTAATTTTCCTTAAATTTTTTTATCAAGCAAGGCAGCCTATAGGGAATAGAGATCTGGACCAGGAGTCAGAAAGACCTAGTTTTACACCATACCTCAGATAGATTTTTCACCAATCAATCAACAAACATTTAAATACCCCTATTATGTGCTAGGTGTTCTGCCCTGGAACTAAGATGAGAGTAAGAGAGTCCTCACCCTCAAGAAGTTTCCATTTACACCTACTGTGTAACCATGGGGAAATTTCTTAACCTCTCAGGAGCTCAGTTTATTTGTCTGTAAAATGAAGTGGTTGGACCAGATGACCTAATTTCTCCAAACTCTATGTTACCATCATATATATAAAGCAGTTTGTCACTTCAAAGTATATAGAAACTTAATTTGCCATTTATTATCGTTCTGCATATTGAGAGAGCTCACGTTAAAATCGTCCTACTTTGAGCCTTGACAAAGTATTTTATGGATCTGTTAGCAGGATCATGAGCCACTTTGATAGTTTGGTTAACTCTTTGTATCCCTGGTCAGGAAAATGTTTTGAAATAACTATAATAAAACAGAATTACAAAGAATTACAAAAGAAACAGATCATTGAAAAATACAATTACTAAAAAAATATTTTTTAAGTTTACAGACTCCTGTTTAAGAATCCCTGCCTTAGAAGTTGGAGGGGCGTTGGGCCAACAACCTTATGTATTCTTTAGAAGAATACCCCAAGAAGTAAATTAGTTACCCCAAATCACACAACTATAAAAAAAAAAAGCTTCAAATCAAAACCAAATAAGGTCGAATCCAGTAATCCTTTTTGGTGCCATTCCATTTGGACTCAGTAAGTTAGCAAGTTTTAGCAAGAGCTCTTCCCTCCCCTCCCTTTACCATCTTTCTTAAACTAATTTATCAAGCAGAATGTGAATTTTCAAAGCATATTAAGCATAGATACTACATTATTTTTTTTAAGTAGCTTTAAGAGAGGAAGAATGCTTTCTTGAAAAAAAAAAAGAGGAACTTGGAGCTTAAAATAACAAACTAATTTTAAGTGGTTTTTCTTTTTTAACTGGATCTATGAAATGATTACATCAGAATATGGAACTCCCTACATTGTACCTGAGAGTTACCTGGATCACTAAGAGATTAAGGGACTAGACAAAAGTCATGCGGCTAGTATGAATGGGAGGCAGAACTTGAACCCAGGTCTTCCAGACCCTGAAGCTAGCTCTCTATCCATTAAGAAGCATTGTCTCTCTTTGCATACTTACATTAATTTTATAGCTACTTTAACCAGCAATCAATAAATAAGTTGGTACTTCATTTTTAATTATTATTAAATTAATGGTTGACTCACAATATAATGAAGCCTCGAAGGCTCTCTTTAGAATAGGCAGCTACCATGTAGACATCAAAATGACACAATATAGAACTATGCCGGTAATTTCATTCAACCATCCCTTGAGTAATGGCATCTAGCATGATTTTAAACAGGGAGCTAGCTGTCCACCAAAGGTGTTCTCCAGGATCATGGAAGATGGGGCAGCATGGTATGGTAGATAGATTGCTGGACTTTTAGTCAGATAGACCCCTGTTCAGTTTCCGCCTCTGATTCTTTACCAGTCGTGTGACCATTGGCAAGTCACTTAACATTTCTTATCCTTAGTTTTCTCACTGGTATAATGGAACTACTAGTATCTGTAACACTTGCCTCACAGGTTTTTTTTTTTTTAAGAGAACCAAATGACATAAAATGTGTAAAGTGATTTAGGAACCTTAAAGTGGCATAAAATGTATCCCTTTATTCACCAGTTATTAAGCATCTATGTCAGGCACAACTAAAATGACTAACAACAACAAATGTGCAACAAGTAAAAGCATTAAGCAGCTTTGTACAAGGCACTGTGACAGGGACTAGAGCGATCAAGATGGTAAAGGGGCTTGAGTCCTTATCATATGAGAATAAGTTGAAGGAACTGGGGCTGTTTAGCTTGGAAAAGAGAAGATTTGGGGAGATATTTGTCAAGTATTTGAAGGGCTGTCATTCAGAAAGGAGAACAGACTTGTTTTTTGTTTTTTGTTTTTTTTTGATTCCCAGATGGCAGAACCAGAATCTATAGGTAGAAGTTACAAATGGGTAAATTTCAGCTTAATATTGGGGGGAAAAAACTCCCTAATGATCAGAGCTTTCCTAAAGTGGAAGGAGTTGTCTCAAGGGCAGATTTCCCTTCCTTAGAGTTCTTCAAGCAGTGGCTGGATGCCCACCTCTCATGTATGTTATAGTGAGAATTCCTTTTGTGTATGGGTTACATTAAATGTTCTCCCTTGTGTCTTTTCCAACTCAAATTCTATGATTCTGTGATAGGAAACGGTAAAGACCAGACCTATACTTTCATCAGGATATGGAACCCCTGGTTGAAAGAAATTCCCCTTCCCAATGCAATCTCTTGTTTGGCTCCCTTTTGGCAACTTGGGTTTTAGGATGCTGCCTGAAGCCTCAAGAGGTTAAGTGATTTGCCCAGGGTTCCACAGCCAGGATGTCAGAGGCTAGACCCAACTTAGGTCTTCTTGGCTCTAAAGTGAAGTCTCTATCTAGTATGTCTCATAGCCTGGTCTCAGTTTGCTTGTTTCATAGCTATTTGGGTTAGATGGTCTCTAAATTCTTTTCTACCTCTGATTTTAGGATCCTGTATTCTGAGAAAAGCATAGCTTTCCATAACAAAGAAGAACGTTTTTCATCAACTCCTTTCTCCTTCTTTAACTACTTGGTGGATGTCATGGTCAACCCTTGAATGAAGTTATAGGACCTCTGTAGCTACATGTTGTGTGATTTTGTAGGCTTCTAATGCCTACTCTTGGTTGTTCGGTCATAGCTGACTCTTCATAACCCCATCTAGAGTTTTCTTGGCAAAGACTCTAGAGTAGTTTCCTTCTCCAGATCATTTGACAGGTAAGGAAATTGAGGCAACCAGAGTTAAGTGACTTGCCCAGGGTCACACAACTAGTAAGTGTCTGAGGCTGGATTTGAACTCCAGTTTTTCCAACTCCAGACCCAACACTTTATCTACTAAACCAACTAACTGCCTACTCTTTGATATATCTAAAAGATCAGTATCATTCTCTAATTGATAAATGGTTAAAGGAAATGAACAGGCAGTTCTCAGATGAAGAAATTAAAACTATCTTTAGTCATGTGAAAAAATGCTCCATATCACTATCAATTAGAGAAACATAAATTAAAGCAACTCTGAGGACCATGTCGTGCCTATCAGTTTATCTAATATGATAAAAATAGGAAAATGTTGGAGGGGATATGGGAAAATGCTGATGCTACTACTCTATTGGTTTAACTGCAAACTGATACCATTCTGGAGAGCAATTTGGAACCACCTAATGGTTCAACCCAATGGACCATAAAATTGTGCATACCTTTCGATCCAGCAATACCACTACTAGGTCTATATCCCAAAGAAATCAAAGAAAGGGAAAAAGGAAGCTACTTACACAAAAATATTTCTAGTAGACCTTTTTGTGGTGGCAAAGAATTGGAAACTTTAGGGATAGCCATCAATTGGGGAATGACTGAACAAGTTATTGTATATGGTTGTATTTGGATACTATTGTGCCATAAGAAATGATGAACGGGACAGTTTCAGAAAAACTTTGAGAGACTTGTTTGAACTGATACAGAGTAAAGTAAGAAAAACCAGGAGAACGTTGCACATCGATATTGTACAATGATCAACCAAGAATGACAACTATTAGGAGCAATGCAAGGATCCAGGACAACTTCAAGGGAGTCATGATGAAAAAGCCTATCCACCCCACCCACCCCTACCCCCCCCCCCCCCCCGCATAGAAGGAACTGATGGAATCTGAATGCAGATCAAAGCATAGCATTCTTCACTTTATTTCCTTCATGAGTATTTTCTTACATTTATATGTATTTTCTTTCACAATAGGAAAATATAAAAATATGTATTATCTGATGGCACACGTGTTACACATATATTACTTGCTTCCTTGGGGAGGAGACAGGATAGAGAGAAGAAGGGAGCAAATTTGGATCACAAAATGATTGTTAAAATTGTTTCCGTATACAATTGGATAAAAAATTAATAAAATCTATGGGGGAAAAAAGGATCAGTGTCCCTTTTTTTCAGGATAGGCATGGGATCCTGAGATTTCATTAGGAGAAAGAAGCACCAACTCTGCAGGTTAGTCTTTGAGATTTTTCCAGAGCTTTGAGAAGATTAATAATTTGCCCAGGATCACTCTACTTCCATGTTTCAGAGAGGAGATTCCAATACAGGTCTTCCTGACTCTGGGACCAGCTTACCATCCATTGTTCCATATTGCCTCTATTATCATTTGTTAATAAAAAGTACTTGGGGGCATGTAGACTCTCAAGTCCATACAATAAAGTACTATATGGGGTATATGTATATTTTATGTATTTATAGATATTCATACAATATATAGTCACTCCTTTATGAAAGTCATAAAGACTTTGGTACTTAATAGCATTTCTTTGCCCATGAAAAACCCATTTTTTCTGCGCATTATACCTAAATATATTCAACAACCTGAGATCTGACAGTATACTGAGCAAGCAGCTAGAACAATAGTAATCCATAATAATTCAAGGATACTTCCTAAAAGGGTTGAGGTTTGTAAAACCTCTTTCCAACTGGAAGGAGCCGTGGCATGATCTACAACCATGAAATTCCATGCTTTCTATTGTAGTTCAATGTCTGTTTAGTTGTACAACTCCCTTAATGTGTATCTATCAGTACTGCTCTGACTCTTAAGAACCTAGATTTCTAAAGTGTTTTTTGTGGTGTCATTCTATTTAGTGCCTTGTACAGATAAATACTTATAAATGACTCGTGGTGATGAAAGTACTTCCCAATTTCCATTAGAGCAATAAATGACATCTAAGCAGAAAGATCAATCTTCATACAACTAATGGAAATTGGATCTTTTATGTAGAAAGTCTTTGCAAGTTAGCTATTTTTCCATGAATGTGCTTTCTGAGCCAAGTGCTGATCAAACTGAAAAATGATTGGATATTATAATACCTGTCATTCCCTGAGTAACCAGAACTGGAGACCACATGGAAATATAGGTGTGTGACCTTCCTATGACAGCACTCAAACCCTTAAAAAGCATACATAAGTCTTTGAAAGTGACTTGTGGAGGCAACTAGAATTGAAAGCCAGGCCTTGAAATTGGAGGATCTGGGTTCAAATATGACCTCAGACACTTCCTAGCTATGTGACCGTGGGCAAGTCACTTAATTCCCATTGCTTAGCCTTTACCACTCTTCTGCCTTGGAACCAATTATACAGTATTGTTTCTTAGATGGAAGATAAGTGTTTAAAAAAGAAAAGAAAAAAAGAAAAAGAAAATGACTTGAGAAATTAATTTGACTTAGCAACTGGGGAAAGGGGATCTTGCTTATAAATTTATTTTAATTACAATAATTTTAAATATAATTTTTTGATGAAAATAATCACTAACATTTTCATAGCCTTTAAATGTTTTTGATCTGTATCTAGTTTCATTTAAGCTTCACAATAATCCTGTGAGGTACATATGCTATGTGACCCAAGAGACTAGGGTTTACATGAAAACATCAATTTAAAAAACAACTCTGCACCAGACAAATCTGTATATTTGTCTATATTTACAGAATTTGTCTATCAATGTCTGCATTGTATATGTGTGTGCATCTGTCCCCTTAAATTTCATATTGTTACCCTACTTATGCAAAAATATTTAAAGTAGCTCTTTTTGTGGTGGCAAAGAATTGGAAATTGGGGGAATGTCCATCAATGGGGACAACTGAACAAATCGTGGTATATGATAGTGATGGAATGATTAGCAGGATGATTTCAGAAAAAGCTGGAAAGACCCATGTAAACTGATGCAGAGCAAAATAAGCAGAATCAGGAGAACACTGTACACAGTTAACAGCAATATTATGGAATGATCATTTATGAAAGACTTGGCTATTCTCAGCAATACAATGATCCAGAACAGTCTTGGAAGATTTATGATGAAGAATACTATCCCTCTTCAGAGAAAAAACTTTTGGAGTCCAATGAAGATCAAAGCATTTTCCTACTTTTATTATTGTTTTTATTTGAGGGTTTTGGTTTTATATGACTGTTCTCTTACAACAATGACCAATGTGGAAATATGTTTTGCATGATAATACATGTACAACCCAGGTCAAATTGCTTATTATTTCCAGGAGAGGGGAGGGAAGAGAGGAAGAAAGACAATTTGAATCTTATAATTTTGGAAAACATTTGTCAAAAATTGTTATTACATGTAATTGGGAAAATGAAATGCCTTTGAATGAAGAAAAAAAATGTTCATATTGTTTACTTCCATTATCATGGCCAACTGAGGGATTTGAGGAGCAGGAGGTGGAACTGATCCTAAAATACACTGATTTGTATGGTGTTTGGCACACAATTATTGCTGTTGTTGTTTATCCTTCCTTTTTGAAGGACCAATGATATTATGGGAGATGTCATGGCTTGTGCATGCATTGGATTTAAGTGAGACAGAGTTACACAAAGTCAACAGCCTCACTCTCTTCCAGAGTCATCGAAATCCAAAGGCAAGACAAAAGTGGGGACAACTGGCAATGACCCAGGAAGTAGTGGAGGACATTGGCATCTTTGATGTCAAGCACCTGCTTTAGCTGCCTCCATGGCCCTAGAGAACAAATTATTTTCATCTGTCCTTTCTGCCAGCGAAGATCTTCCCATGCTTGGGGTTGACTAACCCATTGGCTTGTGGCCCATTGCTTACACATAACTTGATTTAGCCTTTCTGCTGAAATGGTTTACTGGGGTATGGCAACTGAGAATGCTACAGTTTCTTGGGGCCACAGATGAGAGTTGATGGACACCAAAGGTGTATGAAGAGTCTTGAAAAGAGCTTGGCAAACCCTCACACTAAAGGTGCTAGTCCTCCCTGAAAACCTATACATCCCTTTGCACATCGTAGGTACTTTTTAAATGTTTGTTAACTTGATCTGAATTGTCTCAGCAGCTCTTATTTTCAAGATGGATGCCACTGGCATGAACAGAATAGAAAGGACCCAGTTCTGGGCAGCCCTTTCTAAAAGAGACAAAGGCAAGCTAATCTTGCTTACTTCTATAAACCCCAATATAACTGACTTTCTGCACCATCTGAAACCACAAAAAGGTTTTGCAAACTGTTAAAAAAAAAAGCAAAGGAAAAAAACCGGTTGATGAAATGAAATTTATAGTGCTTAAAAAAAACAAACCCCTGCAAAGCACAAAGACCATACCTACCAAGTGCCCAACAAAAAACAATTTTACCTTCTAAATCTAGTGTGAAAGATAAGGCAAGAACTTAGATTTCCAGAACACTTCAATTCTATTACAGGAAAATGTAAATCTCCTGAGCGCAGGTATGGTTTTCCTTTTGTTTTTTTATTCTCAAGGCCCAGTATAATGCCCAGCATATAAGTAGCTGCTTGATAAATGACTGCTGATGAATAGATTCCAATATACAAAATTGATTAGTCAAATCTTCAATGTATTGTGCCCATCCCTAAGGATCCCCAAAAAGCAAAAAACCATTCTTTAAACTCAAGAAGTTTGTAATCTAATGGAGAAGACTAATTGTAAACAACTATGTCCAAACAAGATATGCAAACATGTCAGATAAATTGGAGATATCTCAGAAGGAAGGAACTAGTATTAAGAGGAACCAGGAAAAGCTTTTTACAGAAGGTGGGATTTTGAGCTGAGACTTGAAGGAAGCCAGAGGCAGAAGTGAGGAGGGAGAACATTCCAGGGTATGGGGGACAGCTGGAGAAAATGCAGAGAACTGAGAGATGGAGTGTCTTGTTCCTGGGACAGCAAGGAGACCAGTGTCCCTGGATCACAGAGTACATGAGAAGAGTTGGCGGAAGTGAGGGATAAATATTAAATAATATATAAGAAGGCTGAAAGGGTAGGAAGGGGCCAGGTTATGAAGGACTTTAAAAGTGAAAAGGAGGATTTGATCCTGAACCACTGGATCCAAACCACTGGAGTTCGTTGAATAGGAAATGACATGGTCAGGACTCCACCTCCCAAATTCTGTGTGTTCCCTGTGGTGCTCATTCGGTGAAGACTCATTGAACACAGAACTGGAAGTCGTAAATCTTAATTTAACAGAAAACCTAAAGTAGTTAGTGGAAAAGTTCTCTTTTTTAGGTCCTAGTGTGCTTCCTGTTTTGGTTTGACGAAGCAGACAAGAGAAATGGGGGAGTAGAAGGTTGGGGGTGTATGGAACAGAGACCCTTTGTGGTCCATCATGGTGTTAATGAGCACCAGGCATAAATCATGAGTATAAGTATAGAGACCCCACAAGAATTTCAGCCAAATATTCTGGGAAACTTTTGACATATACAAGTGCAATGAATGTTTTCTAATTCTTCCTTGTTCCATGATGATAGTTAGGATTTGAGGAATGTTTTCTGTATCCCCTGGCCAGTTTTCATAGTGAATAGTATTGGTTAGAATAGTGAATAGAATACTAGTTTGGAGTAAGGAAGACCTGAATTCTAATATGACCTTGGCTACTTACAAGCTGTTTGACCCTGGGTCAATCTTAACCCCTCTCTGTCTCTGTCTCTGTCGCTGTCTCTGTCTCTGTCTCTCCCCTCCATTCTTCACCTCTCCCCCTTCACCTGCTTCAGTTTGCTCATCTGTAAAATGAAGATAACAATAGCAACTATCCATCTGACAGGATGAATATAGGAATCAAGTGAGATATATGTAAAGTGCTTCACAAATCTTAAAAGTGCTATTATAAAGACTCTGGTTGTTATTATCATCCCTATCCCAGCTTCCTGCATTTGTCTTCAGAGCATTCTTGGCCAAATCAATAGATAAACCTGTACGTTCCAGACTAACCCCTCCAACGTTCTGAAGTCTGTTGAAAAAGACTTTTCTTTCTCCAGCTTTTTGAAACCTTTGAGACCTTCTTCTTATATTCTGTTCTGCTCTAGATATTGTGTTTTTGCTGCATGTAAACTTCCTGAGGGCAGGGATTATTTCACGTTTGTCACTGTATCTCTAGCTTCTAGCATAGTGTTGGACACATGATAAATGCTTGACGAATTGCTTATTGATTGATTACATAATATTGCATATTTGATCCTCAGAATCACCAACCCCATGAAGATGGAAAACACAAATTAATTATCTTGGTATCACCTCCACCCCACAACTGTACAACCTTACAAGAGAGGAACCCTTAATAAGTAGTTGTTGAATGACTGGATAAATAAATGCTATTGTTTTATCCCATAGAGCTTGAGGATAGCAACTTATGTTGCCTTAGATAAACACAGATACTTCTTAGTAACCAGGGACCACCACTGGGGTCCACCATAGTTAGTCATCTCTATTTTCCATGTTGTCAGACCAAGGAAGACCCAATTGAAGTAGTACGGATGTTGTAGTGAAGGTTAACTCTCTACACACCTCTTCTGGAGGCAAAGAAAAATGACACAAAATCTTTCCAGTTGAATGTAATCATTCTAAAAAATAATAAAAGAGCTTTCATTTATCCAGAATGGTTGGGAAAATAGGGTACCCTGGTTAATTAAATATTCAGGATAAATGAAAATTACCTTGTATGTATATATAACACAGATTAATGACTTTCAAAGAATTATGATTAAAATACTGAAAACAACTTACACAGAACATACTTTAATGGCTTTTTAACTATTTAGAAAGCATTTCAGAATTTTGCAATGCTTTGGAGTCCATCATTTATGAACATCCGTTTTTCATTCATTTGGTAAATAAACTCTTGATTGAGCACCTACTCTGCGTGTACTTTAAAAAAAAGTCGGGATATTTGAGCTTTCTGGTTTTTTTGGATTCTGTGGAAAGTAGAATGTGCTGTGTTAGATGAAGAATCAAGACAGAATCACCCTGGGAGATAGGCAGGATAGCTGTGCCACAAAGTGGCCAAAGTGATACTATTGTAATATGCCTTTAATATGTTTATTTCTAGACATATTACATTTCCTAACTAAAGTGGTTTTGTACATCTACATTGCCTGAGCAGGAGGAAATCATTATAATGAAAAGAGTTATTGAAAATCATCCATGTTGTGCAATTCCCAGGATAAATGGGCTGCGCAGCAAATATTTCTGTTTTGAACTAAGTTTTATATTGAAATGTGCATTATTAAATCCATTTGTTGAACACACTGAAAGATCCGATGTCTTCCTGACCAAAACATTGGAAAGCTATTCCTAGACTTCCTCTACTCAGATCTTGTTAGATATTGTTTCTGGTTTTCTTGGAATTCTTCCACATTAAAAAAAAATAGATAAAGAAACTAGAAAAACAGAACTTACAATTTATAAACACACATTTTACAACAACATCATAGAAAAATTTAAAATAGCATATTCAATAGAAACAATGTGTGGTGAAACCTATAGAAAATGCGGTGGGTATCAATTTCTTCGCACTGTCATCAGCATCATCTACACTGGAAAATTAAACAAAGGAGTCACCATGCTATGAGAGTTTGACTACAGCAAAAAGAAGGGTAATGGTCAGGCTGGCTTTTAGTAAAAGTTAACCCCCTTTTGATTTTGTTAGCATGTGACTTTGTGAATACTGTGTATTTAAGTAATCTGCATTTAGTGATTACCATTTAAACCATTTGGTGTGCAATCAAGTTGTTTCTATTCCGTTTAGAGTAATGTGTGTGGGCTTGATTCCATGTTCCTTGTCCAGCCAAAAAAACTTCTTAGTAAAGTCAGCAGAACACCCACGGACCAAAGCAGAAGATATTAGCGACAGCTGGAACGGAGTGCAGGGGGAATTTTTTTTTTACCCCCAAAGGGAAATGCCTGCTACATCATAATCTATAGTAAATGATAACGAATTTAGTTCTTTTCTTCATGTCTTCATTCTTGGGGGAAAATGCGTTCTCTTGACATTGTGATTGGGACTTCAGCCTTAGCGTCCCCCTCAGTCCATCCAAAAATGAGCTGGGTGACACCAAGCTTCTCAAGTAGGAACTCATTTCCAGGACCTCATTTCTGGTCTTTACACAACCTGTAAGTTATTCTCACCCATGTCGCCTTCTCTTGACCAGATCCAGTGTGTTACTCTTCACTAATCCCTGACATAATGGCTTCATTTGATTTTGCTGACCACCTTTGTTCTTGAAACTCACCTTTCTTAATCTCTGTGGTACTACCATACCCTTTCTAATTCTTCCTCCTTGATAACTGCTTTCTCCCTACCTTTCCCCTTGCCTCTTCCCTCCATTTTTCTAAAGTACAGCTTCATCTGGAAGTCATGCCAACTCTTAAAACTCATTGAAAACTGAGGTCTTGTCCTTCTTTCCCATAAAGAAAAGAGGGACTCTTCTACCCCTTAATTCTCAGTGAGAGGCAACAAGATCCAGGGGAAAGAGAGTTCAAAGAAGATGTAGGTACAGGTCACACTCTCTGATATATATTGCTATGTGACCTTGGGCCTATCACTAAATTTACTGGTATTCGAGGCACCTCTCTAATCATCCATGAGTTCCTACCAGGGGTCCATGAACCTTTGAGTTATCTGTGGATGGATTTCAAAAGGGTTTCTGAACTTACATAGGAAAAAAAGATTGCATCTGATTTTCACTATCCTCTCTCATTGAATTTCCTTTAATTAAAAAGAAATTATTCTGAGGAGTCCATAGATTTCACTAGACTGCCAAAGATGTCTTTAAAAAAAGGCTTAGATATAATAAATTGCAGAGAAGGTGCCAACCTGCATCAGTATTCTTTCTTCAATGAAATCCCAAATCAGTCTCTATATTTTGTGCCCATATCTGATTCTTGTCCACGTCTTAGTTGCTCTTACTACAAAATTTCCCCTCCTTTCAATATTTTCCTTTCTGTAACTATGACTAAAGGGCAGTTGTCTATAATAGGAGCTTATGAATATCCATCCACATATATGTATATTCCTTATAGATGCATTTGCAAACTTACAGAATTACTTGTTTGATATTTAGCCTACTTGAAACTTGAAAAAGAGACCCTTGTACAACATTTTATGGTCATCCAACCTTTGCTTAGACTTCTAGAAAAAGGGAATCCATTACCTCCCAAGGCAACCCATTCTGATTTTTTGGCTCTGATTATTATGAAATATTTTGCTTCTTTGCAACATCTACCTGTTGGTTTTAGATCTGCCCCCAGGGCCAAGCAGAACAACTCTAATGCCTCTTTCCTGTGATAGCACTTCAAACACTTGAAGATAAATATCATGCCCCACCCTACTCCATTAACTAATTTCTTCTCAAGGGTAAACATCTTGATGCCTTCAATTGAATCTCACAAGGCATGAACTCAAGGCATTTTACCATCTTCAGTGTCCTCCTCTACACACTTTTCAACTTTTCAATGTTCTTGAAATAATACTCTAAATGTGGTGGTCTTACGGGACAGAGGGCAATGGGATGACTTCCTCTTTATTGATGGACTCTAGCTTTTAATATAACCTATGACTGCTTTGGCTTTCTTGCCTTCCATATATTTGACTTCTAGAGAGGTGAAAGAGGTATAGGGAATGATGCCATAGTGTTGGAGTCCGAACAGATTTCAAATTCCAGTTCTCCAGTATACCAGTCATGGACTTGGATGAAGCCACGGGCAGTCCTAGACCACTTCTAGATGGGTTCTCTGCCTCATGCTTTTCCCAAGTAGTAGCAACTTGGTGGACAGAGTGATGGATTTTGAGTCAGGAAGACCTGTGTGTGATTTTGACCAAAGACCATTATTAGCTATGTGATTCCGGCAAGTCACTTAAGCTCTGTCTATGTCAGCTTCTTCATCTTTAAAATGAAGATAACAACGGCACTCACCTCCCAAAGTTATTGTAAGGATAAAAACGAAATCATATATGTAAAGGACCTTCCTTAAACACCATTTTCATTATGGCATGGCCTTTCCTAAGATCTAAGCCTGTCATTTCCAGTCTTTCATCAATGCCCTTCTCTATCATTAAGTCCCTTTTCAATTTTCAAAGAATTATTATTCTCCATTAGAAACTCCAGTCTCTCCAAAGGAATTATCTTATCATTTTCAGAATACAACTTCTTCATTCTCCTATCATATCTTTTGTAAATGTTATTCTTTTGCCAAGAATCCCTTCTTCACTGTTTAGTGCCATTTTGTATTACTTAAAAACTGCTCATAACTCATCTTGGCAGTAGGCCTTGCCTCATTATTGATCATCCTTTTCCTGGGGTGGAATGACTAGATCACTCCAGGGCATCAAAATTTAGAGAGTGCTGATATTTCCATTCCAGCAGGTATAAAAAGCTTAGGAAGGATAGTTTAAATAGAACTAGGTTACTCCATGGTAGTCTCACAAAATCTCAAATCTGGTAGGATCTCTCAGGGAATCTAATTTAAGTTTTGCCTGAACAAGAATTCTTTCAACAAAGTATGTTTTATATCTGATTTTTAAAAACTTGTCTTTTCTTTTCTGGATTTAGCATTAGCCTCCTCCTACTATACTCAAGTTTCACACCTTCCTCCATGTGGTAGTGTCCAAGGTCAATTGTCTCTCCCTGAGGTGCCTTCATTTCAATTTGTCTTAAAAAAGTTGAGAAGAAAGGTAAGAATAAAAGGGGAATAGCACTTCTAGACCTCAAACTCTATTACGAAGGAGGGGTCAGCAAAATCATTTGATCTTGGAGAAAAATGAAGAGTAGATCAATGGAACAGAATTCATAAGAGAGAACTAGAAATTATAGAACTCAATATCTCATTGTTCAATAATCCTGAAAACCTAGATTTCTTAAAAAGAATTCCCTATTTCAAGGAATTTTGGGGAAAACTGAAAAGCAATTTGGCAGAAATTAGTCTTAACTTATATCTTAAACTATGTTGCACAATAAAATCAAAATAGATACTTGACTTGAATAATGAGGATCAGACAATAAAATAATTAGAGGAGAACATATATCTCTCACAGATAGGAGTAAGAGATATATTCGTAACTAAACAAGGAATAGAGGCTGTTAAAAATAAAAAAGATAATTTTGATTATATGAAATTAAAAAGCTCCTGTATAAATAAAATGATTGCATTTAGAATAAAAAGGGGAATGGCCTAATGGGAAAATCCTTTCATATAAAATTTCTCTGGTAAGAGTTTGGCATTGAAGATATAAACAACTAACAGAAATGTACAAAACCAAAAGCCATTCCTCAATATGTATGTGATCAGAGGATATGAAGTTCTCACAAGAAGATTCACAAATTTTAGCAACCATATGTAACAATGCTCCAAATCACAAATAATATGATTAATGAAAATCAAAACATCCTCTGGTGATGCCTTCCATCCAAAAACTGGCAAGGAGAACAAAAGATCGGAAGAGTCATTGTTGGAGAGGCAGTGGAAAGACACTTACATGCATGCATTTTTGGTAGAGCTCTGAATTAGCACAACTATTGCTTTTTGGAAAGCAGTTTGGAATTATACAAAGGAAGGGACTAAAAAGTACATGCCTTTTGTCCCAAAGATGCCACTGCCATTTTTGTACTTGGTAAAAAGCAATCCCTCATATATTAAAAATATAGAAGATTTTTTTTTGTGGTGGCAAAGAACTAGAGACAAAATAAATACCAATTAAAATGGAAATGGCTAAATCAATTCTGTTATGTCAGTGTAACAATAGGATTGTGCCATAAGAAGTTATGAGCATTATAAGGAGATATATAGAAAGATTTACATGAACAGATTCAGAGTGAAGTAAGCAGAGCCAAGAAAACAATATGCACAATGATTATAATAATATAAATGGAAAGCACATAGAAAATGAATGTTACAAAGTGCAAAAAAACTTGAATCAATAGTTCTTTACCATACCCTGCCCACTCTGTAGCGAAGGTGGGGGGAAAGTGGCTATGTGTGTCGAATATATTTAATTTTTTTAATGTTTTGCTTTTGCTGATTGTGTTCTTCTTTTTCTGTTTCTTTAAAAAAATAATTCTTTGTTATTTGGTATGTCTTTCTAGGAGGGAGTGGGAGTGAAGGATATAGAGGGAAGTTTAGGCAACCTAAAGACAAAGCCATCAATAAAATTTATTTTAAAAAAAAAAGGTAGACAGGAAGGTACAGGAAGAAGTTCATAATTCTTCCCTCAGGTTCCAGAATTGCTAGGTATGACTTTTAGTTTTCAGGTTTGCATTTTATTTATCAACACTTTGTCTGTGGATTTGTGTTTTTATTTGTTTGTGTTTGTTTCCCAAGAAGGAATAAAATGTAAGCTCCTTGAGGACCGAAACTTTCTTTTTTTTGTCTTAGTAGATCCAACATAGCTCAAGGCTTAGCAAAAAGTAAATACTTAATAAATTTGAGTTAAATGAGTAAATAGAAGGAATGCCCCCTTTCCCAACAAAAGCAGTGTATCTTCTATTTATTTATTTATTTATTTATTTATTTTAATTTTAAACCCTTAACTTCTTATAGGTGGAAGATTGGCAAGGGTAGGCAATGGGGGTCAAGTGACTTGCCCAGGGTCACACAGCTGGGAAGTGTCTGAGGCCGGATTTGAACCTAGGACCTCTTGTCTCTAGGCCTGGCTCTCAATCCACTGAGCTACCCAGCTGCCCCTCTTCTATTTATTTTTGCTTCACTCTTCTTCCCCTCCATGAAAGCAACTAGAATAGTGCTCAATAAAAATGGGTGTTTGGAAAATATGGATGATCAACAGGTTTTGTCCTAACTGCATAGTAATTAGCTGATAGCTCCTTTCAAGATCCCATTTGTGTGCATCAAGCCACTCCTCACATGGAGTGATTTTTATGTGAACAAAAACATTACCAAAAAGGATGGAGTAGAAAGGCAGAGACATGGCATAAATCAAGTGCTGCAGTGTTCTAGAAAGAGGCTAGAGGAAAGGACAGAGAGAAGATGCAAACCACACCAGCAGTTATTGAATGAGTTACTGCTAACTGATGGCATAAACCAGTGGTTCTCAAAATGTGGTTTGAGGACCCCTAGGGATCCCAAAGACCTTCTCAAGGGGTCTTCAAGATCAAAACTATTTTCATAATAGCATAAAGACGTTATTTGTCTCTTAAAATACTCTTCCCTTTTCCAACTACATAGCCGTGTGAGGCCAGATTTTCTTCAACTAAAAGAACATATTACAACAGATTGAATTTGGAAATAGATATGAGAATTCATCTGTCTTCTATGAAGTCAGACATTAAAGAGATTCACACAAAAAAGTAAAATGGAGCCTATTTTGTCACTAAATGATTTTTCTATGAGAGAGTTACAGTATTTTTCATAAAATATCTTGTCACTCTCAGTGTTCATTTTAAAAAATGAATTAATACATATTTTAAAATTTATCAGTTTTAATTTAGAATATAGCAAATATTGATATAAATTTAAAAAGCTCTTTGGGATCCTCAAAATTTTTTAAGATTGTAAGGGAATCCAAAAGTTGGAAAACTATGGGCACAAACTTTAATAGAATGTAACCTCCTTGAGGGCAAAGATTTGTTTCTGTTTTATTTTTGTGTCCCCAGTTCCTTAATCAATGCCTGGCCCATTGTAGGCACTAAATAAATACATGTTGATTGATTTAATTGATGAGAAGCAGATAGAGGGACAAATCTAGTGGACTGGATGTTTAAAGTTTGTATTTGGTTTTTTTTTTATTATTCTAAACATTTAAGAACTCATTTTAGCTTAAAATGAGTTCTTAAATGTTTTGAACAGAAAGACCTTTGGCAGTTAGGGTGGTAGAGTAGATAGAGCAATGGGCCTGAAGACAGGAAGTACCAGAGTTCAAATCTAGCCGCAGAGGCTTATTAGTTGTGTGACCCTCAGCAAATCACAACCTCTGCCTGTCTCAATTTCTTTTACTGTGAAATGTGGATAGTGATTAGCTCCCATGGTGGTTGTGAGATCATTTTTATAAAGCATTGAGCACAGTGCCTGGCATGTAGTAAGCACTATATGAATGCTAGCTATAATTATTATTAATCTTAAGGGAAAGGAAAGGAGTCAACATTTAACAACTATAGCAAGTGGTTATGATATGTATGCAATATTATTTTTCTGTGTTTATATAAAACCACACATATATAAAATTTTAACCTTTTTTTTAACCCTTACCTTCTGTCTTAAAATCATTCCAAGTATGGGTTCCAAGGCAGTAGAGCAGTAAGGACTAGGCAATTGGGTTTAAGTGAACTGTCTGATTTCACACAGCGAGGAAGGCCTAAAGATGGGAGGTCCTGGGTTCAAATCTAGCTTCAAGCACTTCCTTGCTGTGGTGAACTAGCTAGGTGACTGGTCTGAATTCAGGAAGACCTGAATTCAAACTCAGACATTTCCTAACTATGACCCTGGGTAAGTCGCCTCTGTTTGCCTCAGTTTCCTCAACTCTAAAATAGGGATCATAACAGCTGGGTTCTTGGGATCCATACCAATAAAATGCTTAGCATGTAATATGCGGTTTTAAAAAAATCCTCTCCTTCTGTCTTAGTATTATTTCTAAGTAGAAGAGTGTCAAGGGTTAGGCAGTTGGGGTTCCTTAACTTGCCCAGAGTTGCACAGCTATGAGGTGCCTGAGGCTGTATATATCCACTGTGCTACTTAAGTGCCATTATAATAGGTGCTTAATAAACAAGTATTCCCTTCTCTTACATTACCCTTATAGAGTAGATAGCGTAATTTTCTCTGGTATCCTTTCTCTGGACCTGGGTTCCTTCATCTATAAAAGGAGAAGGTAGCCCTAGATGGAGTTGACAGTTTCTTCCATCTTTTAATCTATGACATGATCCTTACAGTAGTCTGTGAGGTAGCTAGTACAAGGAATATTATTTAGTGACCCTAGGGAAGTCATCTCTTGACCTCAGTTTTCTTGTTTGTAAAATGATGGTGGGGGACTAGGCCAGTGATGGGCAAAGTACAGCTGGCGGCCAGATATGGCCCCCTGAAATGTTCTATCCGCTGGGGACATTATTCCTAATCTGACGAATACAAGGAGTAAGATACAATACAATGAAACTTCGAAAGAGTTGCCTTAGAAAGAGACTGACAGAGGAGCATTTCCTTTCCTTTGGCCCCCTCTTTAAAAAGTTTGCCCATCACTGGACTAGATGATTATCAAAGACCTTTCAAGCTCTAGACCTTGTCATTGCCACTTTCCAGATGAGGAAATCGAGGCATAGAGAGTTTTCCCATCTTATGTAATGTTAACCAGCTAGTAAATGGTGGTCCAGGAGCCAAGCCCCTAGAACAGCTGTTTCAAACTTTTTGGTTTCAGAATCTCTTTAAACTCTTAAAATTATTGAGAACCTCCCCCAAAGCTTTTATTTATGTGAGTTATATCTATTGATGTTTTCTGTGTTAGAAATTAAAATATCAGTATTTTTATGAAAATAATTTTGACCTTGTGGAGCCTATGAAAGGATCTCAGAGATTCCCTTGAGAATCTGTTTCCCAGACATACTCATTCAGAATACAGTACTTCGAAGTAGGATAAAAAGTCTGATCAGACTCAAACTATACTCTATTGAGTCAGTCTACTCATCTAAACTGGCCGAAGATGTGGAATTTGCAAGAAGGATTCTCCACTTTCCCCAAAGTAGAAACAAGGAAAATGCAATATTTTACTTGGGACTTCATGAACTTTGTGTACTGGGACAAGGATCCAAAATGAATTGGTTTATCACCAGGCATGAATAAAGCTTGTTTGCTTTTCAGCTGGTTGGTTGTAAAACATGAAACAGGAATACTGCAATGAAATCCTTCCAAATTATCAATTCTCAGATAAGTATCATATTATGATTATGGAAAGTATCATGGAGGCACTGAAAGTGCAAACACACCTGTCCTTTAGCTCTTAACTGTTAAGGGCAGGTGCTAGCTTGGAAGGATTTTATATCTCAAGTTGAGGGGTGTCTATTGTGCATTGTAAGTAGGCTCTTTGATAACGCATGCAGGAAATTGGTTTTTATCATAATTGAGGGAGTACATATAAAAATAATGAGATGGCACATGAGAGCCATGATATGATTTCACATTAATGAGATGGGTTAGTAAAATGGCTAAGTCCCAGAAATTCTCTCTGTATTCTCTCGCAATTCCTATATGGCAAATAGCACATTAATAGATCCAGGTATCTATAAAATGTGAAAAAGAGTAAGTGTAATTTGATTTTATAATAATAATCATAACAACATTTTATAGAGAGGTTTAATGTTTGCAAAACACATTATACATATTGCATGATGTTTGCAATAATTCTAAGAGGTAGATGCTGTTATTATCCCCACTTTAGAGAGGAGGTTAAATGAATTTCCCAGCTAGGAAGTGTCTGAGATGGGATTTGAACTCAAGTCTTTTTGACTCTGCGTCCAGCAGTCTCTTCATTGAGTTGACTAGTTGCCTCTTTCTGTGGCTATTGATATCATTAAGAAGGATGGAAAGAAAAGGCAGAGAGAAAGTATGAGTCACATGTTAAAGTTTTCTAGGAAGATGGAAGAAGACACAGGGTGGTGAATGGATTGCCAACTTCACCTGTGGTTGTTTGAAGAGAAGTTGGTCTGATGGTGTGAATTATAATAGAATATAAACTCCTTGAGATGAAGTACTGTTTCATGTGTATCTTTTTTTCTGCAGCAATTTAGAGTACATTGAACACAGTAGGCAATAAATATCTCTTGATTGATTAATTCAAATGATGAAAGCAGATTGAGGGCTGATTCAATGACTCTTGGTTACTAAAAGTACTTTTCTCCTGTTCTTGGGATGTTCAAAAAGTTCCGCTTAAGCCTGATGTCAATTGGTTGGGCTTCTTATAAAGTTCAGTCTTTCTCTGGCTTCAAAATGTCCAGAGATGATGTTTAACATAATGTTAGGATGATGAGAAGTCCAACATACTTGAGACACTTCAAACCTGGAACATCCTCCTCTGGTTAAAGGGGTGGGAGGGAGTAGGGAAGGAGACCTGGGCAAAATCTCTCAATGTTACACTAGAAAACCACACTTGCTCCAGTTTCTGGAACAACTCCTCATTCCAGGTAATGCAGCACTTCATACAAGACTCTAGGGCAGTGTTGGTGAATCTTTTAGAGACTGCATGCCCAAACTGTACCCTCAAGCCTCCTATAAATCCTGTCCCTCCATTACCTCAGACAAGGGAGGGAGGAAGTGCTCACATTGGGCTGCTGGGTAGAGGGTTAGGGTATGTGAAAAATGTCCTCAGGCATTGTGGAGAGGGGGAATGGAGCAGCCCCTGCCAGCATGCAGAAGCATGTGTGCCATGCATTTTCCAACACAGCTCTAGAGTTTATTGAGATCCAACAGCCAATTGGAATGAACCTTTTGTCTGGCATCATTTCACTTCATCAGATGGCTTTCTAAGATTTTTTAGACTCAAGTTTTTGATTAATAGAAGCATTTTCTTACTTAGGTGTATCTAAATCTAAAGACTGTAACAAGATGGGATGGTTGGTTTTGATAATCATTATACTTATGTTAACTTTAATTCCTGTGGATAATTAAGAGTTGAATGCACAATAGCCTTGTAAGAGTCTACATTTCTGCTAGGTTGGATCATTCAGTTCAAATCAACAAATATAGATAGTTCTTGCTTTATATAAATTTGCTTGATTCAAATTTGACTGTGTGAAGAATTCTTAAAGAAATCTGCTTTCTAAAAAAACTCCCTTGTTAACTTTACAGTCTGGTGTTCTCTCTGCACCCCTGCTCCTCAGGTAGGTGCTTTGTGGTCTCCCAGCCCCACCAAGAAGAAAACAAACCCCCAAAAAACCTTCCAAGTGAAAGCAGAAGAATGAACTCACTTGTAAAAGAGATTTCCACCAATGTCCAATAGAGGTTTGGCCCGAGACTCTTCCCTCCTAGTCTTCTTTACATTGCCTGGTAAATTTGCATGACTCAAAATCATTTTACCTAGGAATCTGCAGAACTGTCCACTTACTCCACTTACATAGAGGGAAAACTGTCTGCATTTATTTCATGCCTACTCTCTGTAGCAGGCTCTGCTTGGTGAGGGGGTGACATGAGATACAAAGTCAAGCTACGATTTGATACAGTACCTATCCTAATGGAATTGTAGAATCTCAGACTGGGGAGGGATGACAACCTCCATTGATGAGGAATTCACATACCTCTGGAGGAAACTCATTCTACTTTAGTGCTCCTGATCGAGTCAAAATCTGCTCATTTTTGGCTTCTACCAATAGCTGCTATTCTGCCCTCAGGAAACAAATTAAATGGCTAATTCCTCTTTCCCATGTAGCTGTCTTTGGATATTTGTAGGACGATCATGTCTCTCCTTCCTCCCTTCCTCATTCTTTTAAGTCTACTTTTTCAAGGCTAAATACTCTGATTCCCAGTTCTTTTCCTTGGTCAAGATCTTCCCTCTGTGGATTACACTCCCCTCTTCCCTCCTCTGTGAAGACAAGGAGTTTGACTAGATAATGCCTAACATCTTTTCTAGGTCTAGATCCTATGGTCTTTAAGCAGTCTTTGTAGGACATTGTTTTGAGCGTTTTGAGTCTTCCACCACTTTTGTTAGTCTTTTCCAGATGTGCTCAAATTGAACAATGAGATGAAGAGTCAGGAGAGACCTAGGTTCAAATGCTACCTCCAAAACACACTATATAATTATAGATCACTTGCTCAGCTTCTCTGAACTTCAGTCTAGCCATCTATAAAATGAGGATAATAATATCTGCAGCCCAGCTTTGTTAGTAAGGGGCAAATGAGATAGTTACGTAACACACATTGTAAACTTCGAAGTGCTTTCTAAACATCAGCTATTGCTAATAATAAGTGGTGCTCACAGTACTGTACTCTAGATGTGACCAAGATATGAAGCCATGCACCAGATATTATCTGACCAGGGCAGCATATGGTGAGACTATTAATTCCCTAGTTTGGGAAATCGAGCTTCCATTAATATTGCCTGAAAGCTCATGGGCATTTTTGGCCATCATGCTATCCTTTTGGCTTGTGTTGAGCTCGGGAATTGTTTGGGGAAACCTTGAGTGGGGTTAACTGTATATCATTTCTTTTTACAAGACACCAGACAAAGGCATCATTGACTTAGAGTCAGACCTGTTGGCCTCCTAGCCTGTCCTCATCAATGACTTTTTTTTGATAGCACAAATGAAAGACTTTACATCTTTCACTATTAAATCTCATCTTGAGAGGTATTATGGCAGAAAGCTGGCTTCAGAGTCAGGAACAACTAGATTTAAAACGTACCTCTGACACATACTGGCTCAGTGATCCTGTTGCTAGTCACTTCACTTCTCATCAAGGTCTAGACAACTGTCTAAGAGAATAAGATTCTGGGAAGACACTGACCTGCATTAATAGTGGAAGTTTTTTCATCTAGGAGCTCCTTATGCCAATTAAATGACAGTCCCTATTTCATCTTACTTCATTTGGTCCATCTTGCCATTTTTTTTTAGCTCTTAATTCAATGTATTCATCATCCCTTTGTGTTATTGTATTATGGAAAATGGCAGGATGGAATTCCTGCAAAATACAGGATCAAGCCTCACCCAGAATTCCCCTGGAGAACTTTGGGTGAGGCTTGACCCTGTATTTTGTAGGAATTCCATCCTGCCATTTTCTATAATACAGTTATATATGAATATGATAAACCTATCTTTGCCTATTAAAAATATATAAAAGAAACAGGAAAGACCTTATAAGTTTCTACTTGTATACACTCTCCATATTGACTTTAGTCACTTAATGCATTATGTGTTCAGGCATTCAGTTGGTACTAAATGCAAGTAATGGACCAATTTTCTAGTCTACAGTTTTCCACTTTGTCCACAGGGATACCTTATAATACTTCGTTGAATGTCTTGCTGAAATTTGTGTAAGCTACCTCTGCAGATTCCAATAGTTTGCCAGTTTATTAACGGTAAAAAAAAAGGAATGACTAAGGTCTAGAATCTTCTGATCTTCATGAATCCATGCTTCCCTTAGAGTCTGGGAAGAGAATATGACACATGCACACTTAAATCACTTTTCCAGAAAGAAGAAACTACCTTGATCCATGATCTGGCCAGGAATGAGTGGAGAGGTAGAATGGAAATTGTGCTTACATTAAAACTAGAATAATGCCCATGAAAACCATAGAAATCTTTGCTGCAAGTTCAAAATAATTTGTTTCTTGGTGAGATATTGAAAATGTTAGGTTCATGCATCTCCGAACCTACTGGTATGCTGTGTTTGACAGGAAGTGGAAATATCAAAATAAACAAGGTTCATCTTGTGGCATTTGCTGGCTTAACTGAATGCAGGAAGTACTAGAAATTTTGCAAGAATGCCTGTTCCTTCAAGATGTCTAGCCTGATTTCCAGACCCAACAAATGTTTTAAGTTTGTGATGAGTATCTCAAATCAGCTCCTTTTAAAATCTTTTTCAGTTTGACTGTCACTGGAGTTCTGCATGAGATCCTGCTTCAGATTGATTCACAGCTTTTGACACAAACAAGTCTCGAACAATTCACCTTTAGAGTCAGTTTTGCTTTCTTGTTTTCACACTCTTTATCTGGATGGATTTAAGATATTTTTAGTGGAATAATTACATCTAAATTTCAAGTGATTCAAAGTTAAAATCAGAAAAATATTCAAACAGACCATAAACTCTTGATTTGAAGCATCTGATTGAGTGTACTTTAAATCGCTTATGTTTTCATGAGCAAAGTTGAGCCTGAAAATTAAAACTTTGGGGTGATAAGTATATCTATCTACTTGTTATCTGTGGTTCTTTAAAATCCTTTCCAAAAATATGTTTTGCATGATAATACATGTATAACCTAGATCAAAATTGCTTGCCAGTTCTAGGAAGGGGGAGGGAGGGGAGAGAAAGACACAATTTGGATCATATAATTTGAGAAAATTTATGTTGAAATTTGTTATTATGTGTAATTGGTAAAATAAGATATAAAAATAATAAAATCCCCTTCCAAAATTCCTTCACTTTTTTCTGATTTGTTAATAATTTAAAGTTGATGATTTAATTTTGTTGAAACAGTGTAAGGTAATGTATAGACTGTTGGATTTGGAATTAGAGAACCTGGCTTTTACTCTTTGCTATTTAGTAACTTGTGTGGGTTGGGTAAGTGACTCTGTATATCTGGGTCTCAGCTCCATCATTAGTAAAATGAAGGTATTTGGACTCAGTAATCTGTGAGGTTCTCTCCAGCTTAAAAAACCTCTCACCTTCTGTCTTAGAATTGTTACTAAGTCTTGATTCCAAGACAGAAGAATAGTAAAGGCTAGTGTTGAAAGTAAAGGTTAAGTGACTTGAACCCAAGTTCTCATGTCTCCAGGCCTGGCACTCCACCCACGGTGCTTACCTAGCTGCCCTCTCCTCCAGCTTGAAATCCCATGATTTGTAGTCTTAGACTAGAAAAGATCTGATACAGTCCCTAACATAATGGAATTACAGAATCTCAGACTGGGGAGAGATGACAACCTCTGTTGATGAGGAACTCATTACCTCAGGAAGAAACTCATTCTACCTTAGGATGGTATGAACTTTACAAATGAAGATTCACACAGGAGAAGCAGTTTAAGAAAGTTATTAGGAGGATGTATGATCAGAAAAAAAAGGTAGCCAGTCATATAGTAAAAATAAAGGAAAACTTGGACTTCCTGGGGTAGGGTCTATACCTTGATATACACTCAATATCAAGAGAACTAGAAAGAAAGCTGTCAGCACATTGGGTAGAGGATTTATGGGAATATTTGGCCAAAAGTTGCATGGGAAGGGCAAAGATGGATAATATGTGACCTGCATAGGAGGCAGTATACATTCTTATAATGTCCTAGATCCAATGAAATATCAAAGTATAGGTGTTGGCATAATAGAGATTTGAAAGCTAGATGACTAGGCTTTAACATCATGATAGAGCCTTATGGAAATTGATATAGGTTTTCCACTCCTGGAATCCTAAAGAGATAAATTCTTATAATGATAAATATGGTATACACCGAAAGGATATAGAGAAACGATTCTGTTAGCCAGAGCTCAAATTAGAAAGAAATTAATTGTTTCATTTTGAAAAGCAATTTGGAAATGCTAAATGTAGGAGGGGATGTGGCAAAATTGGGTCACTAATGTACTGTTGGTGGAGTTGTGAACTGATCTAACCATTCTGGAGGGCAATTTGGAACTATGCCCAAAGGGCCACAAAATTGAACATACCCTTTGATCGTGTGATACCAATACTGGTCTGTATACCAAAGAGATCATAAAAAAGGAGAAAGAACCTACTGGGACAAAAACATTTATAGCAGCTCTTTTTGTGATGACAAAGAATTGGAAATTGAGGAGATGTCTATCAATTCGGGAATGGCTGAACAAATTGTGGTATATGTTGGTAATGGAAAAAGAAATGATACACCAAGATGTTTTCAGGAAAAAGCTGGAAAGATCTACATGAACTGATGCAGAGAAAAATAAACAGAACCAGAACATTTACACAGTAATAGCAATATTGTACAATGATCAGCTGTAAAAACTTGGTTACTCCCAGCAATGTGATGATCTGGGACAATTTGGAAACTTATAATGGGGAATGCTATCCATATTCAGTGAAAGAACTGTTTAGTTGGATGGATGTGGATCAAAGCATACTATTTTCCACACCAGTGTATTTATAGTTTTATTTTGGGGTTTTGGATGAGTGTGCTCTTACAACAATGACCAATATGGAAGTATGTTATGCATGAAAATACATGTATGACTCAGATCAAATTGATTGCCATCTCTGAGTCAGGGAAGGGAAGGGAGGGAGGGAGATGGTTTGGATCTTACAGTTTTGGAAAATGTATGCTGAAAATTATTATTACATGTGATGGGAAAATTAAAATATATTTGAATAAGAAAAGAAAATAAAAGAAAAGCGATATGGAATGATGGTATCAAAGTGTCTAAAATGTCCATTCCCTTTGATTCAGATATCCCACTGCTGGGTATATACCTCAAAGGAAACTGAAAAGAAACTTCATACACACATACCAAATTATTTATTGCAGTGATCTTTATAGCAACAAAGAATTAGAAACAAAAATAGCTTCCCATTAACTCTGGGAATGAATGAACAAGATGCAACATATGACTATAATGGAATACTTAGACAATAAATATGGTGAATATGGAGAAGTAGGGGAAGACTAGGATGAAATAATGAAAAGTCAAAGGGGCAGAATCAAGAAAAACAATGACTACAACAGTATAAAGGGAAAGAACACTACTACCACATTAGAAATTGAATGTTGTGAAATTATAATGACCATGGGCTGGCCCCAGGAAAGTTATATGGAAGGCATCTCTCTCTCTCCTTTCTTTGTAGGGATAGATGATGATACATGCAGAGTGTTCCATTACAATATCTGCTTGGTCAATATGTATAATTTTGCTGAACTGTTTCTTTTTTTCTTTTTTAAAAATTCCTATATTATAATAAATAAATGGCTCTCTCTAAGGGAGAGGTCTATAATGAAAATAGAAGGTAAAATAAAAAAGACATCAATATGTTTTTAAATTAGAAAGCCTATACTAGAGAAAAATTGTGTATGTATAGGTCTACATTCAATAATGATTAAACATAATCTCAAATAACCAGTCCCTAAGTGATAAATTAATTTTCTTTCTTTCCTTTTTTTAAACCTTTACTTTCTGTCTTAGTAAAAATTCTAAGACAGAAGGGCAAAAGCTAGGCAAAAAGGGTTAAGTGGCTTGCCCAGGGTCACACAGCTAGGAAGTCTAAGGCCAAATTTGAACAGAGGTCCTCCCAACTCCATGTCTGGACCTCTATCTACTGTGCCACCTAGCTGCCCCTGATAAATTAAATTTCAAGAACTATTTTGAGTTGTTATGATGGTCAAAAGAGGATGTACTTAGAAAGCTTCACAAAATTTAAAGCACAGATGAATGTCAGCTATGATCGTCGTGCTGATAAAGACGGAGACATTGTCATTTCAGTGTGAAAGATGCCTTTCTGCTGATGGTGAGTCATTGCTTTGTGTTGCCTTGTTGTTCATCTCATGAATGATTCAGTTCTTAACATCCTGCAGCCATTTCCTTTGCAATCAGACACTCCCAGAATCCTATGTATGGCTTTCCTCACTTCTTGACAGGTCCCCAAATATTGTAGTTTCTTCCACTTTATTTTCTTCTAACAATAAATAACTTCTGCCGTCCTCAATCATTCATCTTTTTCTTGCTACGAAGCATTTGTAGTGGGAAGAAAGGGCTACCAAATCATCCTTACTTTGGAGAGCCCTCCTGATATTTTATGTGCTTAGAATTTTCAGAGCTTTGGAATGAAGCTTTTCCCAGGTTTGATTTCAGAGTCCAATTGTGTTTGACATTGTGGATGAAATCCATTTGTTTATGTCTGAGTTACGTTTCAAAATATATTCTGTACTTTGTCTTTCTTTGCCTAGCATTATGAAAAATAGAGTATTCCACTTACACAACCTTTCCAGAGGCAAGAGCCGTGGTGACTTGATTCCAGAGAAGGAGATGAGAAGCAACAAATAATATCGCAAATGTGAAATGATGTCAGAGTCATTTCTGAATCAGTTATCTTGGTATAGCCAGGCCACTGGCTTAATAAAGAAAAGATCAAAATGAATATAAAGCTAGAAAAAAAAGGAGAAATGAGTAAAAAAAAGTCTGGGTGTATAATTTGAACAATCCCAAACTGATCTACTAAATTATTGTTGCCAGAAATGAGAATGGAGGGAAAATATTAACACAGATTATAAGCTTTGGCATGAAGCTTAGCCAGTGTAAATCAATTGCGACAACGAGGAGGCCAAAATACCCTAAAAACCACATTTATTAGCAAACATGATCTCCTTTCCAAGTGGAGAAACGTGGCAATAAAGGGCAACTTTAACATATACACTTATTTGTAAAATCTTACTGGAAGGAGGAAGGAAGATCATGGATCTTCTGTTTGGCGTTCCAAGTCTGTCATCTTGATCCCCCCAAATTTTTCCAATCCTCTTACATGTTACATCCTTCCATATACTCTGCATTTCAGTATACTGGTATTCTTGCTGTTTCTTAAACAAGATGCTCCATCTCCTGACTGGGCATTTTTACTGATGGTTCCCATATCTGGAATAAATACTTTCTCTTCTCATCTCTGCCTCTTGGATTCCTTGTTTTTTGTTTTATTCTCAAGTTCTAGCCTTTCTTGCTCCCTCTTAATTTTAGTGCCTCATATTGATTATCACTAATTTATCATATATATGTCTTATTTGTACGTAATTGTTTACATGTTGTCTTTGTCTTTAGACTGTGAAGTTTCTGAGAGCGAGGCTTTTTTTTCCCCTTTTCTTTTTGTATCCCCACCAAATAGATCTGGCACAAAATAGGCACAATTGACTGAATGATTGACACAAACAATATATATATATATGAGGCAAGACTTGAGACCAGCTCTTCCTAACTCTAAGTCTGCTCTCTATCCATTATGCTGGGTTATTTTATTATTCATTTAATTATTTATCATAATCTAGACAAATAGGTATTTCCATCTACTTGGTTTTCTCTTTTTCAAAAAGAATTAATTAATTTGTTTGTGTGTTACATTAAAGTTCTCAGCTTTTCTTCTTCCTCTTCTCCCCACACTAGAGATGGCATCATTTGACCAAAAAAAATGTATATATAAAACTATGTTACACCCATTTCTAGTTGTCAATTCTTTGTCTGGAAGTGGACATTCACAATTTATTTTTTTCTGTTTAGGCTAAATTAAGCAAAATTCTTTTTAACTCCAAACTTTTCCCTGAAAAATAAAATGTTATCTTTTTAATATAAATATTCAACTGGTAGAAAGATGAATGGGGCATGTGAATAGGCTGCACCCCATTACAAATAGGGAAGCATAAAGGAGAAAGGATCTAAAAGATTTCTGTAAAGGAGTGTATGAGGGGAAAACAAAGATAAGCTGACAGTGTGTCAAAAGTGAGGGAAGATGATGTACAGTCTAGATGCTCTATTAACATCCTTACAAAGTCAAGAAAATGAGCAGAAGACCCCAGATACACTGTGTGGTTGGTTGTAGCCTCCATAGTGAATTCATGGGAAGACAATGATGAGTACAGGATGAGGAAGCATGGAGGGCTTGGAAGAACCTACCTCCATTTGATGAGATCACAGATCCATTTACATATCTTTATCACCTGTTGAAAAGATAACTCTGGTTTTTCTTTTCAGGAACCTGTCAACTTTGTGGGAAGCCATCCAGAAGCTCTTTGGAGAGATTGTGCCTTAGGAACTTGATTTCTTCAGCTGGCATAAAACCAGTACCACAAAAAAATGGGCTAGGACCATCAGGACAGGTGTGGTATTATGTATAATGGATCTGGCTCCAAAAGCAAATTAGGATATCCTCAAATCATACACTACATGAGCGGGTTTTGGCAGATATAATTTTGGAATTACATAGTTCTGGAAGACCAGAAGCCCAGTCTGGATGGCATCATGGTACATTCCATGCCCATATAAAGTTTAGAATGCTGCCATTCCATTCATCCCTCCAGATTCAGACCAGTTTGTACTGCTTTCAATTTGGTGTAAATGATAACTTCCCAGCACTACCCTGATGGGTTGGGGATCAGCCAGAGGCGTTGGAAGTATCAGCTGAAGAGAATGATTGTCCTAGGACCTCTGTATCTAAACAGGAATTCCCTTTCTTGCTCTTCTCCAAGAAGAGAATTGACATTTCACAATCGGGAATGGGAAAATATGGGAGTTTGTAGGAAAGGATGACTTCCATGCCTGGACAGGAGGTGGCACAGTGAATAGAACACAGGACCTGGAGACTCATCCTTTTGAGTTCAAATCTGACCTCTGACACTTACTAGCTATGTGACCCTGGGCAAATCACTTAACTCTACTGGCCTCAGTTTCCTCATCTGTCAAATGAGTTAGGGAAAGAAATGGCAAACCACTCTAAGTAGCTTTGCCAAGAAAATCTCAAATGGGGTCATGGAGAGTCAGACATAACTGAATAATAACAACAACTTTAGTGAATTTCTGGTGGGCTCTCTTTCTCAGATTTGGTAAATGTGATTTAATGTGTTCTGAGTCTCTACTGTGCTTCATATTCTTTGACGAAGTTATATGTGCCTTTGGGAAGCCCAGACAATTGAATTAAAAAAAGTTATAATCAGATATCACTGTTCACTGGGTGGCAGCCAACCAAATTTTAGGCATAGTGTATAGAAAGAAATAAATAGCCTCTTGAGAACTAACCTTGCAAATACAAACCTTCCAAGTGACAGCAAATGTCATAGCACTTTACCAAGGTCAATAATTCATCCAGAAGGGCAGCCAAAACCAATTCCATTCTCATGAGCTGAGAGACAATGCATGTTCTCAAACTAAACTCAGATTAGTGCATGTGTCCAGTTGATGATTAAATTCAAAAGCAATGTAGACACAACCCATAGTTATTTCACTTCACAAATTTGTTAAAACCTTTTTTTTAAATTAAGGTTTACTTGCATTCTTTCTTTAAAAATGTTCTAAAAATTGATTGGTTATTTTTTGACTCACTGTCACTTCCCAGGAATCCCCTGAACCAATAGATGCTTCCATTGCAACAAAAATAAACAATTGAATAAAACAAGTGGACATATTTTGCAAAGCAATATGGAAAGCAAGATGATGAACAGTTACCTGATTAGAACATGGAATGGACTGAGCCTGGCAGGGGCTGGCTTGTGCCAAATCAGTTGATGTTAAAGTATAAAAGGGAGGATTTGAATTGAGACAGGGCTCAATCTGAGATATTTGGGGTAGTGGGAGGTTTGTAGTGGTGGTGAGGGTAGGCCTTAGGTCAAATTGAATTATCAGCAAACTCCACTGACCAATCTCACAGTCTCTGATCCTGTGATACCTTTATACTGAGTAACCTGTTCCTAATTCATACTCCAAGAAGAAACAACAACATCCTTCAGCAAATAACCTAATTTGGGTGAACCAGACTGGCCCTGCCAGGCTGGCAACTGGCAATTATCAATTGGCAACTGATAATCCCGATAACCTTCGATTCAAGTACCATCTTTGTCAGCATTAGCTTAGATTGAGAACTTCCTGTTTCCCTCCTTCCCAGTTATTTACCTTGCTCTCCTCCTAAGCCCGAAGCACATTAAATCTTTGAATTTACCTAGATTGGTGTCATCTCTATCTTTAGGCTTAGTGATTATATCCCTGGGACATTTGAGGGAAAGGAGAATAGCAACATTCATAGCTATATAGAATCTACAGTCAAACTCTAGTGTTATCCTTCTAGGCCAAATTAATCAGTTAGAAGTATCTGTACAATTCTATTCACAGATTTTCCATTTGGCTGGCTATTCTGGGACGCTGTTATTCTGAAGTTGAGTTTAGCAAATTCAATACAACTATCTTGTGGTCCCTTTGTGTTTTATTATCACAACTTAAGTGTTATACTTAGGTGTCACTCACACACACTCAGCTTTAGCTCCTCATATCACCAGGACCATTATAACATATGTATGTGCCATATTTACCCACATATGTAGCATTTCACCTCTCTAGTATGTTGCTGTTGTTGTTCAGTCATTTTTTAGTCATGTCTGACTCTTATTGACTGCATTTGGGGTTTTCTTGGCAAAGATACTAAAGTAGTTTGCCATTTCCTTCTCTATTTCATTTTACAGATGAGGAAACTGAGGCCAACAGTGCAAATTGAGGCTAAGTGCTTGATGTTGGATTTGAACTCAGGTCTTCCTGACTCCAGGCTTAGCACTCTATTCACTGCACCACTTTGGTACCCTTGATGTAGTTTACTATCTTCCTATTAAGAAGTGGGGAATATTTTTTGTTAGTCCTCTTAAATCATGACTGGCTATTAACATTAATTTTGATATGTTTTGGTATTGTTTTATATTACTATGGCCATTTTGTATTTTGCCTCTTGGTTCTGTTTTCTTGGCTTTGTGTCATGTTAGTACAGATCTACTCACTTTGAATTCTTCATCATTGCTATTTATTAGGGATAAGGATTGGGTCTCTAATTTTGTCAGCTTGGGTATCTGCCCAGTGAGCAAATATCCTCTTCCCATGTTTGGCAGCACCTTCTCTGTAACTCATAGCTTTAAGAGTTTCTCAAGATAGTTTTACTATCAATTTTTCCTCTTATTAATTATTTAGATACTGTACTATTTATTATACATATGGTACTGATATTGATTCATTATCATAAAGCATAATTTAATGCCTCTATTTGTCTTCTTTTATAACTTATAATTATTGTAACCTTATCTGAAATTATGATTACTAACTTTGCTTTTTATTCATTCATTCATTCAATCAATCATCCATTTATTTATTTATTTGTTTGTTTACAGATGAAGAAACTGAGGCCAGGGACACACAGGCAGTATGGGTGAGAGGTAGAACCTGACCTGGTACCTTTCTGACTTTGATTATAAGGGATTCAATAAGATATATTTATTAGGGCAGTTAGAAGGAGTTTACATAGAGGGTATTGGTATAAGTTGACTAAGATGGGATGGTATCTAAAAAACAAAAATAAGAGGTGAGAAAAAGGGATGCACTGAGAGAAGGGGCAAGGAAGAGGTATAATGGAGTAAATCAAAAGGATAGTCATCAACGGAGAAAGGCTGAACAAAGCTGATACATGATTGGAATGGAAAACTATTGAGCCATATAAAATAAAGAGCAGAAGGTTTTAGAGAAACTATTATACCTTCTCCTGGTTCATTTCAGTTAAGTGAAGTGAACCAGGAGAAGGTATAATACTAACAGCAATATAGTATGATGATCAACTGTGAATGACTTACTCTTCTTAGCATTATAATGATCCATGACAATTCCAAAGGACTTATGAAAAAAAAATGCTATCCATCTTTAGAGAAGAACTGATATAGTCTAAGTGTAGATTGAAGCATACTTTTTTTTAATTAAAAATTTTTTTAACCCTTACCTTCTATCTTGGAATCAATGCTGTGTATTGGTTCCAAGGCTGAAGAGTGGTAAGGGCTAGGCAATGAGGGTTAAATGACTTGCTCAGGGTCACACAAAGGAAGTGTCTGAGGCTAGATTTGAACCCAGGACCTCTCGTCTCTGGGTCTGACTCTCAATCCACTGAGCTGCCCTCATTGAAGCATACTTTTAAATTTTTTTCTTTATTTTTCTTGTTTTATTTTGCTCTAGGTTTTCTTATATAAAGAAACTACATCTTACATGACTGCATCTGTATAATCTATATCATATTTCTTGCCTTCTCAATAAGGAGGATGAAGAAGGAGGGAGAGAATTTAAAATTCAAAATTTTAAAAAGCAAATATTAAAAATTGCTTTTACATGTAATTGGAGAAAAAGAAAATATTTGAGAATTAAAAAAAGAAAAAGAATCAAACTTATAAGAAATATACCTGAGCCATAATGGTTAAAATTAGGCACAATGGGACACTGGAACAATGAGGAATAAAAAGCAAAGGTAGCAATCATAATTTCAGATAAGGCTACAGTAACTATAAAAGTTATAAAAGAAGATAAATAGAGGCATTACATTATGCTTCACGATAATGAATCAACATCAGTACTATATATACAATAAATAGTACATCTAAGTAATTAATAAGAGGGAGAAACTGATAGCAAAACTATGATAGTGGGGGAGGTCAATGTAACTCTTTTAAAACTTGACAAATCTAATCAAAAAATAAAAAAAAAGACTCTTAAAACTTTAATAAAACAAAAATGATAGCTCTTTAGCAATTAGTAAAGGAGGAATTTACATACTTCTTTATGAAATTATCAGAAATGAGTTACCCAATTTTAAGCAAATAAAATGGATATTTTACAGAAAATAGATGAATATTTATAAAAATACAAAATACTTAATAAAATAAGTTGACTTTTAAAATAACACAAAATAAAAAAATCTAACAAGCCAAAAATGAACTCCCCAAAAAGGAAAAAAAAAGCCACAAAATCAGATGGTTGAATTCTATCAAACATTCAAAGAGTAATTATTTTCAATAATACATAAACTATTTGCACTAATGGGAAAAGACAGTACCCTTCCAATCTCTTTCTATGACACAAACATAGCCTTGATACTGTGAAAATGGGATTCCCCCTTTACAATACTTAAACCAGGGAGAGACAAAGTAGAGAAAGAAAATTAAAGACCCCTTTCCTTAATGAACATTGGCACAAATGTTTAAAATAAAAAATTAATAAATAGGATACAATACAAAGTTTTTGTACTATAACTTTGTTGGGTTTATTCTAGAAATGCATGGTTGATTCAACATAAGGAAGACTATCAGTATAATAAATCATATTAATATCATAAATAATAAAAAAAACATTCATTACATTAATAGATATTGAAAAGTCCAATACCCATTTCTGGTAAAAACACCAGAAAGCAGGAATAAATGGAACTTTTCTTAATATAACAAATAATATTTATCTAAAACCAAAAACAAACTTTAGAAGACTTTCTAATAAGATAAAGTAGAAAGTAAAGATGTCCATTATTACCACTACAATTCAACTTAGACCTCAAAGTGCTACCTACAGCAATAACTCAAGAAAAATAAGTCAAAAGAATAAACCCAAGCAAAAAAATAAAATAATTGCTTTTTGCAAGTGAACAAATGCTTTTCTTAGAAAAATGCTAAAGATTTGAAAAAAATTAATTGAAATAATGAATATTATATATATTATATATATTATATATATTATATTATATATAATTATAGAATATAAAACCATATAAACCATCAACTTTGTTGTATATTATAAATAAAGCCCAGTTGGAACAGGTAGAAAGAGAAACTCCATTCAAAATTAATACTGATAGTATAAAATATTTGGGAGTGTATCTACCAAGATACATTCAGAAACTATATGAATCCATCAATAAAATGCTCCTTGCAGAAAAGACTTAAATAATCTGAGAAATATTAATTTCTTATGACTAGAAGTAATAGGAGAGAAACATAATAATGAATACTTATAAAATAAATTTAAAAATTTTTAAAAGGAACCATTGGTCAGGTATGATTCGGATCAGATGGCCTCTGAGGTAACAAATGTCATGATAGGAATTTGAACTTGGATTCCTTTTGCTCCAAAGTCCAAAACCTTTCCAATATATCACACTACTTATTCATTAATGTTGAATATAATGTGAGATTTAATCTACAGTTATTAAAAACTCTTGAACACTCCAAGCTGATTTTTATCTCTTTCCACAGGAAGAATTCCCCAGTAGACCACATTTGGGAAGAGTTTGGCTATTGTAGGAAATCTCCATCATATTTTTTCTTTTTTTTCTCTTTGATTGACCATAATTGCTACCACTATTCCATGGTCAAAAAACTCTGAGAAGTGTCTTTTTTACCTTCTGAGAAGAAATGTCCAGAGAAGATCTCCAAAGTGCTCCTCCTGGAATTATGGCTTGATGGCTAAGACTCCCCCACAGTAGGCATTCAAGTACTGGGTTACTTGGCTTACCACAAAGAAACCTAAATATTTCCTGAAATTCTTGAGAATCTTAAGGGTTTTTTTTCTTTTTAAAAATAGGATCTCTGCACAACTTTTCTGAGAGAGAGAGAGCGAGAGCGAGAGAGAGCGAGAGAGAGAGAGAGAGAGCGAGAGAGAGAGAGAGAGAGAGAGNGCCATATAAAATAAAGAGCAGAAGGTTTTAGAGAAACTATTATACCTTCTCCTGGTTCATTTCAGTTAAGTGAAGTGAACCAGGAGAAGGTATAATACTAACAGCAATATAGTATGATGATCAACTGTGAATGACTTACTCTTCTTAGCATTATAATGATCCATGACAATTCCAAAGGACTTATGAAAAAAAAATGCTATCCATCTTTAGAGAAGAACTGATATAGTCTAAGTGTAGATTGAAGCATACTTTTTTTTAATTAAAAATTTTTTTAACCCTTACCTTCTATCTTGGAATCAATGCTGTGTATTGGTTCCAAGGCTGAAGAGTGGTAAGGGCTAGGCAATGAGGGTTAAATGACTTGCTCAGGGTCACACAAAGGAAGTGTCTGAGGCTAGATTTGAACCCAGGACCTCTCGTCTCTGGGTCTGACTCTCAATCCACTGAGCTGCCCTCATTGAAGCATACTTTTAAATTTTTTTCTTTATTTTTCTTGTTTTATTTTGCTCTAGGTTTTCTTATATAAAGAAACTACATCTTACATGACTGCATCTGTATAATCTATATCATATTTCTTGCCTTCTCAATAAGGAGGATGAAGAAGGAGGGAGAGAATTTAAAATTCAAAATTTTAAAAAGCAAATATTAAAAATTGCTTTTACATGTAATTGGAGAAAAAGAAAATATTTGAGAATTAAAAAAAGAAAAAGAATCAAACTTATAAGAAATATACCTGAGCCATAATGGTTAAAATTAGGCACAATGGGACACTGGAACAATGAGGAATAAAAAGCAAAGGTAGCAATCATAATTTCAGATAAGGCTACAGTAACTATAAAAGTTATAAAAGAAGATAAATAGAGGCATTACATTATGCTTCACGATAATGAATCAACATCAGTACTATATATACAATAAATAGTACATCTAAGTAATTAATAAGAGGGAGAAACTGATAGCAAAACTATGATAGTGGGGGAGGTCAATGTAACTCTTTTAAAACTTGACAAATCTAATCAAAAAATAAAAAAAAAGACTCTTAAAACTTTAATAAAACAAAAATGATAGCTCTTTAGCAATTAGTAAAGGAGGAATTTACATACTTCTTTATGAAATTATCAGAAATGAGTTACCCAATTTTAAGCAAATAAAATGGATATTTTACAGAAAATAGATGAATATTTATAAAAATACAAAATACTTAATAAAATAAGTTGACTTTTAAAATAACACAAAATAAAAAAATCTAACAAGCCAAAAATGAACTCCCCAAAAAGGAAAAAAAAAGCCACAAAATCAGATGGTTGAATTCTATCAAACATTCAAAGAGTAATTATTTTCAATAATACATAAACTATTTGCACTAATGGGAAAAGACAGTACCCTTCCAATCTCTTTCTATGACACAAACATAGCCTTGATACTGTGAAAATGGGATTCCCCCTTTACAATACTTAAACCAGGGAGAGACAAAGTAGAGAAAGAAAATTAAAGACCCCTTTCCTTAATGAACATTGGCACAAATGTTTAAAATAAAAAATTAATAAATAGGATACAATACAAAGTTTTTGTACTATAACTTTGTTGGGTTTATTCTAGAAATGCATGGTTGATTCAACATAAGGAAGACTATCAGTATAATAAATCATATTAATATCATAAATAATAAAAAAAACATTCATTACATTAATAGATATTGAAAAGTCCAATACCCATTTCTGGTAAAAACACCAGAAAGCAGGAATAAATGGAACTTTTCTTAATATAACAAATAATATTTATCTAAAACCAAAAACAAACTTTAGAAGACTTTCTAATAAGATAAAGTAGAAAGTAAAGATGTCCATTATTACCACTACAATTCAACTTAGACCTCAAAGTGCTACCTACAGCAATAACTCAAGAAAAATAAGTCAAAAGAATAAACCCAAGCAAAAAAATAAAATAATTGCTTTTTGCAAGTGAACAAATGCTTTTCTTAGAAAAATGCTAAAGATTTGAAAAAAATTAATTGAAATAATGAATATTATATATATTATATATATTATATATATTATATTATATATAATTATAGAATATAAAACCATATAAACCATCAACTTTGTTGTATATTATAAATAAAGCCCAGTTGGAACAGGTAGAAAGAGAAACTCCATTCAAAATTAATACTGATAGTATAAAATATTTGGGAGTGTATCTACCAAGATACATTCAGAAACTATATGAATCCATCAATAAAATGCTCCTTGCAGAAAAGACTTAAATAATCTGAGAAATATTAATTTCTTATGACTAGAAGTAATAGGAGAGAAACATAATAATGAATACTTATAAAATAAATTTAAAAATTTTTAAAAGGAACCATTGGTCAGGTATGATTCGGATCAGATGGCCTCTGAGGTAACAAATGTCATGATAGGAATTTGAACTTGGATTCCTTTTGCTCCAAAGTCCAAAACCTTTCCAATATATCACACTACTTATTCATTAATGTTGAATATAATGTGAGATTTAATCTACAGTTATTAAAAACTCTTGAACACTCCAAGCTGATTTTTATCTCTTTCCACAGGAAGAATTCCCCAGTAGACCACATTTGGGAAGAGTTTGGCTATTGTAGGAAATCTCCATCATATTTTTTCTTTTTTTTCTCTTTGATTGACCATAATTGCTACCACTATTCCATGGTCAAAAAACTCTGAGAAGTGTCTTTTTTACCTTCTGAGAAGAAATGTCCAGAGAAGATCTCCAAAGTGCTCCTCCTGGAATTATGGCTTGATGGCTAAGACTCCCCCACAGTAGGCATTCAAGTACTGGGTTACTTGGCTTACCACAAAGAAACCTAAATATTTCCTGAAATTCTTGAGAATCTTAAGGGTTTTTTTTCTTTTTAAAAATAGGATCTCTGCACAACTTTTCTGAGAGAGAGAGAGCGAGAGCGAGAGAGAGCGAGAGAGAGAGAGAGAGAGCGAGAGAGAGAGAGAGAGAGAGAGAGAGAGAGAGAGAGAGAGAGCGAGCAATCTCTTTCAAAAAATTATCTGAATTGGGCTATTCTCAGAGGTGATGTTATACTTTGGGTTGGGAGAAAAGGAGCTAGGGAGAAAACATTTTGTAATTCTAGAGCTCTATAACTTTAAGCCTGAGACTTTAAAAATGTATCATAGTGCAAATGTGTTGTGGAATGGTATTCCAACACATTCACTAATTTTGACACATTGAAAGTTGATGCATTGCAAAGATGTCAGAAAATTACATTGAGCAGGTAAAAGCCCTGGCTGCATTGATTCAAACTCATTCTAGTTCATTTCTAGTCTTTTGATGTAAAGGTCTACATAAGTATGTCTATGTAAGAACATTAACAAAAACACTGAATGAAGTGGAGTTTTCCTAAATTGAATGGAGGCTAGGATCACATATTTATTTATGTGATTGATCGATAATGTATACCTAGGTTCCTGAGAAGAATGACCCTGTATACAAAGGGATAAAACTAAGGGCCAGTGGCATTCAGTTGTCTGAGATCCAAGAGAGAAACACAGGGGTTTGGCAATTGCCTCAGAGCCCCTTCTGATAGTTCAGGGGTCGGCAACCTTTTTGGCCGTGAAAACCATAAATGCCACATTTTTTAAAATGTAATTTCATGAGAGCCGTACAGTGCTCACAGTATGCTCTCCTGTAACGGTGCCTGAAAAAAAAATTGACTTTATGGCTCCTGCAGAAAGAGCCATATCTGGCCCTCAAAAGAGCCAGATATGACTCGAGAGCCATACATTGCCCACCCCTGTGATAGAGGATTGTGTGACAGGTGGGGCTGAGTACAGTTTTTGATTGGAAGGATAGACCCTAGTCCTTAATCCTAAATAGGGTCAAGCACTATTTTTCACTATTTTTGGTCACTATGTTTCCCTCCTTCCTCTCCCTAATAAACAAAACAAACAAACAAACAAATAGATAAGTAAATAAACAAATAAAGATATATGTATATATGTGTATATATATATATACATAAATATATATATGTATATATTTATATGTCCCTTAGGTCAAAGGGCCATTTGCATGGGACTTACCATTTTTGGAGTCTTGAGTGATCAACATCATGTGCCTTGAATGAGGGATAGAATTGGTGAGAAGTAGAGAGAGGAGAGATTCTGGTCTTCTGACTTCCACCTTTGAGGGAAAAGTCAAAATAGCTATACTGGATTTTCTTAAGGGTCTCTAGGAGGAAAGAAAGACTTTGGGAAGAAGTCAGCAACCTCTATTATATCCCTATCCTTAGCTTACTACACTAGGGACTTAGAGGAATTTACCTGGAGGTGAGATTTGAGACTCTTGGTTGAGCTGAGTTGTCTTATTCCTAATGGGAGAGATCATATGTTCTGTGTTGTCTGGTATATATCCTCCTATATATGCTTTCTCTGGTTTCTATTTTCCTTGGATAAATGGGTTTATTTCCTATTTAATTTGTGTATTCATTGTAGGGCTGGAATCTATTGGGAAAGGAGTCAAGTCTTGGATATATAGCTTGGGGTACTCATTCCTCCATTAAGGGATGGTGATCAAGAATATAGCTTGAATCTATAAATGGTTTTCCTCAGACTAACAATATTTAAGGGGGCAAATAGATATAACTCTAACTTGTTACCCCTTCTCTCTAGAGAAACAGAATGGGCAGCCTAAGGTCCCAACCTCCTACTTCTCTTCCCAGCAGGAACCAAAATCTTCCTTGGAGAAAAAGACTCTAGAGGTTTCTATTCTTGTTTTCCTACAAGCCATATCTACACAGATATATGAAGATACAAATAACCTACAAGGGCAAAATACAGCATATAGAAAATAACCCTTACACACTTATATAGACATGCACACACATATATAGTATAAGATACATATATACTTCTACTTGTGTATTATTCTTATGCCTTGTTTAATATGGAGGTGACTATGGATTCTCAAAAGTCATGCCAAAGAAAGTTAATGTGGGCATGTTAGAAGTTAGAAAAGCTTCCAGTACATGCGCACTGATAAACTGTATCTGTGGTCCAAAGTGTCCATCTAGTTCTATGATGCTACATTTTTTAAAAATCAATAGCAGCTCTCCAAAGTTTCTTATCAGGTTATAAGAAGTTGCCCTCTACTTCAGTGGAGGAAAACACACAGGCAAAATCAAGGATCATTGAAATAAATGTTATTATTATTATTATTAGCTTTAGGACAGACCAGAAAGTGGACTACATATGAGTTCCTAAGTCTGAGAAAGGAGAAAAAAATCTCAAGTTAGAAACAATGGGATTAAAGAACCCAGATCTGGAGAAAATATTATTATTAACTCTGGGTCCTAGAGGGCTTTTTATATTAACAAAAGCATGATTTTGACTCTTGTGACACATCTTCTGGTTTGAGGTACCACTTATGTATGCATTTTACCCTATAGAAGTGAAGTTAGATGATGGAATGAATCATAAATATTATTATAACTTTTTACTTTTTGTATACTGAAAACTGAAAATGCAACCCTGATTTTGGTAGAGTTCTTTCCTACATAGAAGAAACACTTGTATTAAATATGGTTTATTGTAATTTGTTCTATTTTGTTTTATTTGAAGTATGGAAACTTGTAGTCTTATAGTTTCACATATTAAAAAAATCTGCATAGTTCCCCTTTCTTTGAAAAATTTGCAAAAATCCTTCCTGCACTACTCTAAAATGATAGTAGGTCTTCAAAGGTTGATTTCAGGATAATTATTAGCATCTAAACTGAGCTGAACGCCACCCTTAGATAACTACCAGCCCTCAAGGTCACTGGCTATATGTCATATTTAGGTTCCTTATGAGAATGAGCCCATTATATGTTCCCCTCCATCACCTCCATATCCCAGACTATAGGTACCTTCATATGAGGTAGGACAAGTTGCCCTGTAAAAACAATCATGCATTTGGAAAAGGTTCTTCACTAGCTCAGGTTGGTCAAAGAGCATTTTGGATCTTTAAGGACTCTCAAGAAGTGAGGTAGCTAACAAAGAATGATGTCAGAAGTGCAACATTTTCTTTGTAGAAAACAAGAAAAATCCAGCCTCGAATTGCATTACTTCTAAAGGCTCATTCTACAATTCTCATGGAGATACAAATGCTTTTTATCCATCTACAGAAGACTAATGGAGGACAATTTAGATGCAGAATCCCTCATTTGGAAGAACCAGACTTGCTTCCTATACTCATCGTTGATGTAGAATCCATTTGGCTCTCACATATCTTTCGATAAACCTTGCTGGAATCCACATGCGTTATATGTTGGGTTCTGCTTTTACCTTTTAGTGGCACAGAGGTAATGATGATAACATAATTACCAGTTTATTGAGAATTGGCCGCTAAAAGCCCAGGAATGAGTAGGAGAATCAATTCCTAGGAATTAGATTTAGGGGCATAAGACAACCTCATAAAAAATGATCAAGGAATTTTTTTTCAGTAAAAGCTAATTCAGATCCCTCTATAATACTTCATGTGATGATTTTGTCAGCTCCCATAATTCCATCATCTCTATGCAGATGTTTATCAAATCTATATTTCTAGTCCTAACCTCTTCAAAGCCCTAATCCTGTATTACTGACTACCTTATAGAATAATTCAAACTAGAGGTATTATTAATTCTTAAACTGTAGGCATCTCAATTCAACATAACCAAAATAGAACTTAGTATCTTGGCTTCCCACTATCCCTCAAATCTTTTCCTTTGTCCAACTTCCCTATTACTTTTGAGGTCCTCACCATCCTTTCAGTCATCCAGGATTCCAACCTAGGTGTCATCCTCAACACTTGAATTGTATTCTCTCTTCCTATCCAAATCTATTACTAAATCTTGCTGTTTCTACTTTCAACATCTTTAGTCTAGGTCATCATCTCTCAAGGTGCCACTTCTGTGCAGTCCTTTCTCCCTTTATGCCTAGACTATTGAAATAGTCTTCTGGTTGTCATCCCTGATTCACATCTTTGCCCAATGCAATCCATCCTCCATTCAGCTGCCAAAGTGTTCCTTGAACATGATAATCCATTTCCCTAATCCTTGCCTATTCATGGACTATCCCCTATGCTTGGAGTGCTTCACTTTCTCACTAATACCTTCTGATTTCCTTCCTTTGAGTCTTTGTTCAAATCCCACCTTCTGTAGGAGTACTTCCTCAGTCCCACTCCCTAAATGTTAGTGCCTTCCCTTTGAGAATACCATCCATTCACACTGTATATATCTTGTATGTATGATTTTTTTTGCAAGTCCCCTCCTCCCCGCCCCCATTAGAAGGTGAGATCCTTCAGGTCAAGGACAGTGTTTTTGCTTTTCTTTTTATCCTCAGTACTTAGTACAGTGCCTGTCTCTTAGTAAGCATTTAACAAATGTTTGTTGTTGAATGACTGAAGAGTCTCTTGATGCCTAGAATAAGCATTTTTCATACATAGGACCTGGACTTTTCAACTGGTGAACTTTCCTTGGGATATTGTGGCCAATAGCATCATTACTGCAGAAATTGAGCCAACTGAGTTTAAATGACTAGTCTAAATGTTTCACCACCATGCAGTGGTGAGGTCAGCAAGGAAACTCAGGGTGCTTTTATTCCCTGTCTCTCTCAAACACTTGCCTTTGGACCAGACTGTCTCTCTCCAGACCACACAAGCTCCAACAGAACATCTATAGAGAAGTTTATTCCAGGTGACGATTATTTTCTTGAAAGAGCTAGTGATATATTATCCATTTTAAACTGGTATATTATTGTCAAATAGTGTATTGCCTCGTCATTTTATACTTAATGAAATATTTATCTGGGAATTTATTATAAAACTCTACCTTAAATAAAATGCTCGAAGTCAGAATTTCCAAAATTAATTTGTCTACAGAACACTTTTGAGGTTGAAATGTTGTAGAAAGTGTAATCTTGGTTATAGAATATTAAAAAATGAAGGGGGGAGAATTAAGTAAAAAGAGCAATTAATTAATTTCTTCTTTCTCTGAATTCTCCTAGAATTTTGTATCTTTCTTATGTACTAATTCCCATTATAGTATAAAATCTTTGGGTACCATCTCATTTCACTTCTCTTGGATTCTAAGTTCCTTGACATCAGGGACAACATCCCCCTCATCACCTTTACATAATAAGCACCCAATAGTAATTTTAATTTATTTGAAAATCTGGTATCCTGAAGAGATAAAAATGAATCCTAAAGAGATAAAAATAGGGAAAGGATATTTTTGTTCGAAAATATTTATAGTTGCACTCTTTGTGATGGCAAAAATTGGAAAACAAGGGGGGGTCCTTCAATTGGAGAATAGCTGAACAAATTGTGGTATATGATAGTGATGGAATACTATTGTGCTATAAGGATTGATGAACTGCTTGATTTCTATGAGAACTGGAAGACCTCCATGAATTGATGTGGAAATAAGCAGAACTAGGAGAGCATTATATATAGTAACTGAAACATTGTGAGATGATCAAATATAATAGACTTTGCTATCAATAGCTATGCATTCACCCAGGACAATTCTGAGAGACTCATGAGAAAGAATGTTATCCATACTAGAGAAAGAACTGTGGGAGTAGAAATCCAGAAGAAAATATATGATTTATCACTTGTATATATGGATATATGATTTGGGGCTTTGGTTTTAAAAGATTTTATTACTCTATTACAAAAATGAATAATATGGAAATAGGTTTCGAGTGATGATACATGTATAGCCCAGTGGAATTAATTGCTTGTCAGCTCTGGGAGGAGGAAGGGGAGAGGGGAGGGAGAGAACATGAATCATGTAACCATGGAAAAATATAAAAAAAAATTATATCAAAGTGAAAAAGAAAAAGAAAATCTGTTTACTAATGGAGTACTAAACTTAGGGTGTGGAAATGGGAATAAAGAAGGGGTAACTGTTAATGGAAAAGATAATTCACCGAAGCCTATTGCCATGAGGTGATTAATTTCTTAGCAAAAAATGATCTTAAAACAAGCATTTAAGGAACTACTTAGTTAAAAAGTTCTGTGCTAAATACTGAAGAAATAAAAATGACAAACAATTCAAGTGATACATTTCCTGCCCTCAAGAGACTTTACAATCTTTCTTTCTACTATTTGACTCAAGTGTATAATAAAAGGAGTTTGTCTCTCCTGGAATACATCCAGCATCTTTCTTCCTATAGTTTTATTGGGAATAGTAGATTGATAATATTCTTAAAGCATAATTTCCTAAATCGTATTTTGGGGGAATCCTTATATTTCATGTGGTACGTCTGTTCTTTAAGATAAAAATGATGATAGCTAACATTTATTTAGTGCTTACTATGCCAGACACTGTGCTAAGTATTTTTCAATTAATATTACACTGGATCCTCATAACAACTCTGGGAGGTAGGTGATATTATTATCCCCATTTAAAGTTGAGGAAACTGAGACACAGGGGTAAGTGACTTGCCCAGGGTTACATGGCTGTTAAGTGTCAGAGGCTAGATTCAAACTCAGGATTCAGCTCAAATACATTTTTCCCATTTTATCTTTCTCAACTATATTATCCCAGAGGTATAACTAGAAATTCTGGTGACCAGGACAAATACCACAAAATGCTTCTGGGGAAAGTAGTGGGAAAGATATCTTGTAAGACAATTTCAGTTGCGGGGAGAGAAAAATGTAGGGGAAAGATTTTGGACTTTGGAATATAAGATCTAATTGGGAGAGGGACACTTTTCACAATGGAGATATAGAAACCTTGGGATACTTGACCATCTTTGATGATTTTATAGAAACACAAACAGAGTATAGTATTTTTGATCTGGAAGTCATTTTAGATGCTATCTAGTTCATTTCATGATCTTTCTTCCTTGGAATTATTTCTCATTATAGTTTCAAGATTTTATTCTTGATAGTTTCCCTCCTTTTCCCTACTCCCCCGTTCCCCAAAACTAGGACTAACCTACCTTGTAGAATTTTGTTCCATGGGAGCCTATCCATCCTTTCCTGGAATACTTTGAAATCTGCTCACCTAAATTTAGAGTTCATGTCAGACCATGCCCAGGCTTTATCTCTTTTTTGATCATGAACTCTAAGAAATAGCCACTTTTCCCAAAGGTATCCAGCATTTTCACCCCAGAAACTAGTTCCTCCCTGTTTTTGAGACTCAGATCCAGAGTAGAATTTCCTTCTATTGTTTCTTTTACTTTTTAAAAGACAAAATCATCATTACAACAAATGAAGAAATTATAAGCTGTTCTCTTTTCACTAGAGAGAGAAAGAAAAAGCTCCAGAAGATGCCTGGATAATTGTTTCTCCTCACAATATGTTGCCATTGGGTTTGTGATTTTTACCCTTGACCTTTTCATCTATTTTTTATTTTTGTTCAAATGTTCTTTAGAGTAGTATCCTATTAATGGCAAATTCCCCAAAGTTTCTGACTTCATTAAACTTTAACTAAATGATCTCTACAATGCTTTTTCTCTTTGGTTCCCAGATTTCTTCATATGAATATGTCTCCTCAATTCATAATGTTGTTCTCCCTTCTCGGTTGTCTCTGCCCTCCCCATTTACCTAGCCTAGTGGTTGCTACTGTTGTTTCTATAAGATACACATTCAGAAATATATTCCACCCATCTTACCAGGACTCAATGTTATCTGTGAGATCGAATTTGCTTCAATGTATTAGGATGTCTAATTCATCTTATTTGATTCTACAAATTTTGAATTTGTGTTTAGAAATTTGAGATCATAGCTGTTTTCTTTCTTGGATTTTATTTCTTATAAACTTCTGAATATCTTTAAAATATATGTATATATATTTAGTAATCACCACCACCATCTTAAATAAACAAATGCATAAAAATTATCTGCAGAACCACAAATTCCACATTGTTTACAATTTGTTTAGAATATGTAGATTATATGTGTGTATTAATATAAATATCCTCTGCTTTTGAGTTCTCTCTGGAATTGTTTTACTTTGATACTTTTTCTCTTGATTTTGTGGCTATTGTTTTTTTAATGTAATTATAATATGTATTATTCTTACTCTTTTTTCTCTTCACATGTTTCCCTTATTTTCTTTATATTTCCAATATTTGCCATTTCTAATGACATAATACAACTCATTACTTTCAAACATCCCAATCTATTCAGCCATTTCTCCCGATCATTGCAATTGTGTTATTTCCAGTTATTTTGTCCTTACTCACCCTCATACGGTTTCCATGAATATTTTCACACACACACACACACACACACACATATATATATATGTATATATATATATATATATATATATATATATATATATATATATATATATATATATATACAGCTTTTCACCTCTCAATCATGCCTTTAGGACCTAATCCTAGTAATGGGATCCTTAGGTCAATGAGCATGAACAGCTTTACAACTTTTAATTTCCATTTTGTTTTCTAAAAACAATTCACAACTGCTTTAGCATTGTAATATTAGACTTGTTTCTCCATGTTCCTATCAGCATTTAATTTGATTAACTTATCCCATCTGGTTCTCAGTTAACATACATTACCAGGGCCATGTTTAACTTGATTGGTCCTGTGGGTCAGCGGGGGATCTCCAGAGCTGAGGTCACAGCAGACTCAGCTGCTCCCAGGACCCTCCACTTGCAGATTCCAGTAGTATCCTCAGGGATGCAAGCTATGGGGCTCAGCAAACAAGGTAAAGTTGTCTTGCCTCCAGGGACTACCTTATTGATTTCATTCTGTTCCTGACAGAGGGCAAGGAAGTCAGAAACCTTTCTCCCTTGTTATCTTTGGCTGTTCTGCCTTGGTCCCAACTCCTGTCTGCTTTTGCCTCTTTTGGCATTGGTTCTGTGGATTTACATTTGGTTGTTGGGGGATATTAGGAGGGTTAGGAAGCTCCATGTCCTGCTCCACCATCTTCCCACAATACATCTCAACTGGATATCTTAATTTCTCTTGGTGGACAGTGTGTATGGCACCTCCTATTGGCTCGTTCTCCTAAATTCTGCTCACACTGGTGGGCAGGGCCCCCAGCATGTGGCTAACTATTTGCAATTCTAAGAGTTATCCTTGTTTGTTTCTAGTAGCGTCTCTCATGAGCCCAATTTGCATAAGAGCAATCACCCAGCAGAGTTCTATTAAATTTTAGAAAAGGGTACTCCATGATCAGGTATAACAAGGACAGTGGTGACAAATGAGAGGCATACTGTCCTCTTGGACACATTGGAAAAGTCATTCATAAAAGATCAGGAAAGAAGCAACACAGAAACAAAAGAGGTGACAGGCTCAAAGCCTCAAAGAAGCCAGATAATAGTTGTAGATAAGTGGCTAGCTTCTTTTTCCCCATTTGGCAGCTCAAAGAAAATTGTCTTCACTTGAATACTCCCAAGGAAGGAAGACCCAAAGCTCACACCTTTTATATGTACACTCAGTTCTAACTCATCATCCCTTGAGTAGTCAGTCCTTATGCCTCTGAAATCAATTAAAAGGCTTTTCACCATCACATAGTACTAACTCTGAGTCATTATGACTAAAATCTGGATCCTCCCAAGTTTCCACATGTTCACTTGGATAGAAATGAGTCATGAAATATCTATATGTGCCTCAAGGACTGGGTCTTGATTGACCAGTTCTCCCATTATATGTAGTCAGTTCTTTTTTCCTTTTCCCTTGATTTTCAATTTGAATTCTTTTTTATTAGACTTGTGAGACTATAGGCAAAGCTATTCTTAGGAGTCCTCGATAAGTGAATTCCATATCAGGTCAGGAATTTCTCATTTCTATATTTCAAACCACAGTCCAGAAATCTAAATCCCATATTTGGATATTGTATACTTAACCAGCTGTTCACTTCCCAAAGATATACTCTAGCATTTGAACATGTATGGATATAAGTTTTTATATCTTCCACTTTGCCTAGCACAGTCCTGGGAGTATAGTACTTGACAAATAATTAATGAACTAACCTCACGTAGAGTAAAGTCAATGAATAGACATTCCCATAAATTCAGAAAAATCCATTAGAAATAAGAAATATTTATCAGAAAGACATTTAGTTAGCTACTGAGAAACATCACGTCCATAGAGCAAAATGAAGCATGGATTTGGCTCAAGACTTCTTTATCTTGTTATGGATTTTCCCTTGTGTCCGTTTTTGGCCAGGCAGTTATTCAAGACAATCTTCTATTGGTAGTATTCCTTTACCTGATTGGAGTTCTGTTGTGTTCCACTGTCATTCAGATAATAGACAAATTTATGCACCAAAGATCATGCTAAACAAGAAAGCCATTGAATCTTAGGACTGGAAGAGACCCCAAGGGGTCATTAGTATATTCTTTGGTTTTGCACATGGCTACATTAAACTATTCCGGGTTTTTAAATCTTCTTTTCTTACGTCTCCAGGAAAGGAGATTCCACAAGTTCCCTTGACAACCCTTCTTACTGTTACTTTAGGACATTGATCCCATCCCCAAAGTGTTACAAAAAAGAAAGTTCATGTGAA
>NC_058134.1:49294287-49308596 GCF_016433145.1 Gracilinanus agilis | reverse complement strand
ACACACACACACACACACACACATATATATATATGTATATATATATATATATATATATATATATATATATATATATATATATATATATATATACAGCTTTTCACCTCTCAATCATGCCTTTAGGACCTAATCCTAGTAATGGGATCCTTAGGTCAATGAGCATGAACAGCTTTACAACTTTTAATTTCCATTTTGTTTTCTAAAAACAATTCACAACTGCTTTAGCATTGTAATATTAGACTTGTTTCTCCATGTTCCTATCAGCATTTAATTTGATTAACTTATCCCATCTGGTTCTCAGTTAACATACATTACCAGGGCCATGTTTAACTTGATTGGTCCTGTGGGTCAGCGGGGGATCTCCAGAGCTGAGGTCACAGCAGACTCAGCTGCTCCCAGGACCCTCCACTTGCAGATTCCAGTAGTATCCTCAGGGATGCAAGCTATGGGGCTCAGCAAACAAGGTAAAGTTGTCTTGCCTCCAGGGACTACCTTATTGATTTCATTCTGTTCCTGACAGAGGGCAAGGAAGTCAGAAACCTTTCTCCCTTGTTATCTTTGGCTGTTCTGCCTTGGTCCCAACTCCTGTCTGCTTTTGCCTCTTTTGGCATTGGTTCTGTGGATTTACATTTGGTTGTTGGGGGATATTAGGAGGGTTAGGAAGCTCCATGTCCTGCTCCACCATCTTCCCACAATACATCTCAACTGGATATCTTAATTTCTCTTGGTGGACAGTGTGTATGGCACCTCCTATTGGCTCGTTCTCCTAAATTCTGCTCACACTGGTGGGCAGGGCCCCCAGCATGTGGCTAACTATTTGCAATTCTAAGAGTTATCCTTGTTTGTTTCTAGTAGCGTCTCTCATGAGCCCAATTTGCATAAGAGCAATCACCCAGCAGAGTTCTATTAAATTTTAGAAAAGGGTACTCCATGATCAGGTATAACAAGGACAGTGGTGACAAATGAGAGGCATACTGTCCTCTTGGACACATTGGAAAAGTCATTCATAAAAGATCAGGAAAGAAGCAACACAGAAACAAAAGAGGTGACAGGCTCAAAGCCTCAAAGAAGCCAGATAATAGTTGTAGATAAGTGGCTAGCTTCTTTTTCCCCATTTGGCAGCTCAAAGAAAATTGTCTTCACTTGAATACTCCCAAGGAAGGAAGACCCAAAGCTCACACCTTTTATATGTACACTCAGTTCTAACTCATCATCCCTTGAGTAGTCAGTCCTTATGCCTCTGAAATCAATTAAAAGGCTTTTCACCATCACATAGTACTAACTCTGAGTCATTATGACTAAAATCTGGATCCTCCCAAGTTTCCACATGTTCACTTGGATAGAAATGAGTCATGAAATATCTATATGTGCCTCAAGGACTGGGTCTTGATTGACCAGTTCTCCCATTATATGTAGTCAGTTCTTTTTTCCTTTTCCCTTGATTTTCAATTTGAATTCTTTTTTATTAGACTTGTGAGACTATAGGCAAAGCTATTCTTAGGAGTCCTCGATAAGTGAATTCCATATCAGGTCAGGAATTTCTCATTTCTATATTTCAAACCACAGTCCAGAAATCTAAATCCCATATTTGGATATTGTATACTTAACCAGCTGTTCACTTCCCAAAGATATACTCTAGCATTTGAACATGTATGGATATAAGTTTTTATATCTTCCACTTTGCCTAGCACAGTCCTGGGAGTATAGTACTTGACAAATAATTAATGAACTAACCTCACGTAGAGTAAAGTCAATGAATAGACATTCCCATAAATTCAGAAAAATCCATTAGAAATAAGAAATATTTATCAGAAAGACATTTAGTTAGCTACTGAGAAACATCACGTCCATAGAGCAAAATGAAGCATGGATTTGGCTCAAGACTTCTTTATCTTGTTATGGATTTTCCCTTGTGTCCGTTTTTGGCCAGGCAGTTATTCAAGACAATCTTCTATTGGTAGTATTCCTTTACCTGATTGGAGTTCTGTTGTGTTCCACTGTCATTCAGATAATAGACAAATTTATGCACCAAAGATCATGCTAAACAAGAAAGCCATTGAATCTTAGGACTGGAAGAGACCCCAAGGGGTCATTAGTATATTCTTTGGTTTTGCACATGGCTACATTAAACTATTCCGGGTTTTTAAATCTTCTTTTCTTACGTCTCCAGGAAAGGAGATTCCACAAGTTCCCTTGACAACCCTTCTTACTGTTACTTTAGGACATTGATCCCATCCCCAAAGTGTTACAAAAAAGAAAGTTCATGTGAAAAGAGCACTTAATGGTAAGAACCTAAAAGAAAAAGTGGAGAGGGAAAAAAACCTTGGAATTTTCAAGAAAAAAAAATCAAGTTCCTCTAAAACATGACAGCATCCGCAAACGGCCTGTCAACTAGTTTTGGCCACAGAATATTTGAGCCCATCTTCCTAATGGGCAAACTCCTTTTGCCCTAATATGATTTGTCAAGCAATTACAAAGACGTCCTACCACTTGGCTTCCAGGCTGACTATCTCCTGCTGTGATAAATTGAAATTTCTTCTGTCAGTTTACTGGGGGATATACAGAACCATGACAACAGAAAGAGACCCTCATTTTTTTGAAAATAAGAAAATAAGAAAAGACTCCTCCCCAAAGAAAACCATGAAATACAGCATGAAAGGGACCTCCTCTCCCATCCCTATTGCTCTATTGCCAATGGCATGGGGGGAAGAGAATCTGCTCAAATACCCCAGACTCCTGTATGACTTTTCTCCTTAGATTTGTGGGTACCCTGTGAATTTCTCTTACAGTCTTGGGATCGAGTTGGAAGTTGTTCTTCATATTCCAGTAATCATTTCTGGCAAATAATTCTACTCTTTCATCAATTTTCTTAGGACTTAATTCCTTTCCATTCTCTGGGGGAAAAACAATGCAAAATAGTCCCCACAAAATTCTGATTTTTTGTTGAAAGGGTTGGCTCTTAAGTGTTAATAAGCCATTAGGAAATCTTAAGATGATATTTCAATGGGCCCAAGAATCAGCATAGTGTAACAATGGGTAAGGAGCTATCTTCAAAGCCTGGAAAGTTTGAATTTGAGTCCCACCACTGACACATCCTACCTACGTGGATGCCTGGACAGGTCACATAACCTCTTGGTGCTCTAAGACAGTTGCATAGAAGGGTCTGCCCTGCCTTGGTAAAGGAAGTTTCTTATAAAATGAAATAATAATTCCAGTCCCTGTTCCTATTCCCCAAGATCTCACTGATGTTACCCTGCAGTGGTTTAGGTTGTAGCCCACTCATGCTTTCTCATCCCTGGTGATTCTGGTCTTTGGACTTTCAGGATTAGATGATCAGGTTTGCATTGGGACCAAGGACTGATTATCTCTTAGATCCTAACTATGTTATACTGATTTATAGGAGATCATAAGAGGCAGGATAGTATAGGTCATAGTCATGGAATCAGGAAGATCTGGGTTCAAATCCTGCCTTACCATTAAGTGCTCTCTTCACATGATCTTTCTTTTTTGTAACACTTTGGGGATGGGATCAATGTCCTAAAGTAACAGTAAGAAGGGTTGTCAAGGGAACTTGTGGAATCTCCTTTCTTGGAGACGTAAGAAAAGAAGATTTAAAAACCCAGAATAGTTTAATGTAGCCATGTGCTGTGTGACTCTGGGCAAATCTTTATTCTTTCAGTGTTCCAAGCAGTTCTTCTGGGCTACTAGAGTGGTAGAAAAGGCAGTAATATGCAAAGGAGTTCTTTTCCAGAAACTCCCAATACTCATGAAATCATAGGTTCAGGAAGAAAATAAAATGGCTGATCATGAATTATCCTATATCATTATAATACACAGCATCTACGAGGTAGCTAGCATTTGGTACCAGTACAAACTTAGCCATTGCTGCTTCCCGAAGGGTAGGGGAGGGGGGAAATTGAGGATAAAGTTTTCAGCAGGAACTTCTAGTTATCTTTTGGAATACAAAGTTGTCATTTCTATAGGGGTGCTGCTATCCTTTCCTTCTATCTCTCAAGTAAGAGTTTAACCAGTCAGTGTCAGTTTTTTGAGTCCCACAAACAATAAATCAGAACTCAACTCAAAAATTCAAAGAACCCTGAACAAACGTGGTCAATTCTCCACATTCTCCAGTTCAAAAGAGGGTCAGAAGATGGTTTTTCTTCTTTCTAGTGAAGTCAACAAGCCTTCTTTGCACCAGGCATTGAACTAAGTGCTGGAGGATATGAAGACAGAAAAACCAGTCTTTTTGAGTTGTATCTTTCTGAGAATAGAGGGGAGAGTCTAGGTATTATCCAGTTAGTGTTAGAGCACATCAATCCATCTATAACAGTGGTTCCCAAACTTTTTTAGCCTACTGCCCCCTTTCCAGAAAAAATATTACTTAGTCCCCTGGAAATTAAATTTTTTTAAAATTTTAATAGCAATTAATAGGAAAGATAAATGCACCTGTGGCCATTACTGCCCTCCTGGATCGCTGCAGCACCCACCAGGGGGCAGTGGCGCCCACTTTGGGAATCACTGATCTATAATGTCTGCTGTGTGCCAGGCATTATTCTAGGTAAAATAAAATAGCAGAATCAATTTAATCTTTATCAAAATCAGGAGCTGTTAGCCCTAGGATAATGGGTTGGATCAAGCATGAGAACTAAAAAACAGGATGGTGTGAAAATTAATATAACACTCAACCCTCTTTCTGAATAAAGGTTTCCTTCATTAATGTGTTGTAAGTACATAGCAGTTTCTTGCAACAGAGAGAATTGTGTCCTTGCTATATGTCAGAATCAAGCACAAAGAGGTTATTTCCCCCCCCAGAATTTTTTCTTTTTACATTCATATTAGGAATAGCTTGAGAGTAATAAATCATAAATATTGACCAGATAAGTAGGCCTGCATTTTTATTTTAAAACCATTCCTTTTGTTTCAAGATTGAGAATTACCAAAGAGCATAAAGAAGGGCTATAGCTCCTCATCCTTTATAGTTCATCAAAAGAAAATTCTGTAAGACTTGAAGTTTTCAAAGCTAATATTCATTTGAGTTTTGATTTATTGTAATGGCCAACCTTGACTCTGAGGACTAATGTGATAACATATGTCTCCCTCTCTTCATTGGAGATGTAGTGGAATTTAGATGCAGATTGTGGATTGTGCTATCCTAGGAGTCACGCTGTGAGTTTGTTTTGCTTAGTTGGTTTTCTTTTTTCTTTGTTACAAGAGAAGGTTCAATGTCTAGAAAATGGGAAGTGACCTTGTTGCAAAACCAAAAAATTCAATAAAACTTCTAAAAAGAGGCAATGGAGAGAGAAGGAGAGAAAGAGACAGAGAGAGAAACACAGAGTCACAGAGAGAATAGAACTTTTAAAATTCTCAAGCACAGTCAAAAGCAAGTATTTGCTATATAGTTATAAATTTGCTAAACATGGCAATTCAGATAACTTGGGTGGTGACATAAAAGTAGATCATATGAAATGGGCAGATAATATTTTATGTAGAAAGAATTGACTCTGAATAACGTCCAATATTAGCATTCTTTAAAAATATTTTTATTTAATACTTCCCAATTACATATAAATTTTTTTTATTTTAAAAATTTTCAGTTCTAAATTCTCTCCTTCCTTCCTTCCTCCCTTCCCTCTTCTGGAGAAGACAAGCAATTTAATATTGATAATATATGTGAAATTAGACAAAGCATATTTATTTATTAGGCACGCTATAAGAGAAAATATCAATATAATCAAATAAGAAAAATAAAGAAAATAAAGAGTGTATGCTTCAATCAACACTCAGAGTTCATCCGCTCTCTCTCTGGAGAGGGAGAAAATTTTCCATCATGGGTCTTTTATTGTCTTGGTTAGAGTAGCTAAACACTTAGAATTCTTAAAGATTCTTATTGTTTGTTACAGAGCGATCCAAGACAATAGACCCCCCACTCCAAAGCCATAATATCATTACCTTTACACAATTTACATCTCTTCTGGGATTAGAGAGAAGGCACTATATGGAGACTAGACTCAGTAAATTGAAATTTTAAACAAGGGCAGAGAAATCCCCTTTATTCTGGCTGGCTAAATTGATAAGCAAAATTTGTATCCAAGCTGATTCTTGCCAGTTGGTTCAGTTGGCTCCAGGGGGATACTCCAGAAGTCAAAGGCATGGCTTCAAATGGTAAGCGTAGTCTACTTTTGATGTAAGGCTTTATGCCCATGAACCCAAACTGGATCTCAACCTCTCTACTAACTTGTGTTCTTGATTTCAACTTTATACTTTGTGCCGTAGGAAGAGTGCTTGATTTGGAATTGTAGGACCTGGGTTCAGATGCCCATTGTGCCCCTGACAGTCTATATGACACTGGGTAATCCATTTCCCTTCTTTAGGGTCTCTTGATTTGGATCTCTGATATCCCTGACTACGTCCTCCCTTTTCCCCTTATCTGTTGTGCCCCAATACAGTTTTCTTGTCTTGTCCCTCAACAGACTGGTAATTTCACCAAACCTGTAATTGCTCCTTCCTAGCTTTGGTATTTTTGACCCTCTGACTTCAGTGAACTCTGAAGAAACTCATTCCTTTACCTATGCTTTTCTGTTGAAGTAGAAGAAACAAAACAAATAGAATCATTTGTAGAAAAAGTTGTTTGTGCATTTCCTACCCCTAGTTCAGGATTACTCTATCACTATCCGGACGAAGACCAGACTGTAGCTGGGTCTATAATAGTAACACCACTGGAGTCAAAGGGGCTGCAAACCAAGCCCTGTCTCCATCATTGATTAGCTTTGTGTCTTTGGATAATTGTTTAACTTCTCTGGGCCTCAAATTCTTCATCCACCAAAGAGAAGGGGAGGGCAGCAGAGGGAGCTGATTACTTATGTTTCTCAAATTTACATAAGTTCCACCTGACTTTGCATCACATTTATGAAGAATAAAGCTCTTCCTGAGAGTGTTTTATTTCTAGCACACGAAAGACCTGTCAGCAAAACTCCCTCATTTTAAAGGACTGGTATGCAATTACTATTTGGAGCACGTGAGATATTAAAAATAGCTGCACTGGTAAGTTCTAACTTTGTTCTTTTGCCAGTCCCAAAGTCCCATGGGAGTGAGGGATTTTATGGTCACAATCTCCAGATAAAACCTGTGTGTCTGTCTGCTTTGTCTCATGGAAGTTCGTTGGATCTGCAGATGGGCTTCAAAACAGTTGACTCCATAGACAAGTTCTTAGACTCTCCTGTCAGTAGAAACTGAAAACTTGGAAACTATTTCAGTAGTTCAACTTTTAAAATTAGTTTCCCAAGCTACTTTAGAGAAGTTTTTTAAGCTAAACCTCTTTTTACTGTGGGGCTGGAAAATATACATAATACAAAAGCTCATTGGCTTATTAATGATTAACTATCTTTAAAAATTGATTAAGCAGAGCAAAATATTGCCTTAGGGTCCTATGTAAATAACACATCTCCCAAGGATAGTCAGAATCATATAAGAGTTCTTAAATTATATAGTCACAAAGATAATCTTGATTATAAATAGTAAATGATGCAAAAATGGGGAGATCCATGATTATCCATGATTACCAAAGATGTCTGTCACCTTCAAGGAGGATGTCTAACACAGAAGTCAAATTCTCATCTTTGATTCTTCACTTTCTCTTCTCTCCCATTCACATAGCCAGTCAACTGCGGAATACTTCCATGTCTCTCCCATCTGTCTCTTTTCTTCTCACACAATTGCCATCTGAGGACCCCATCACTTCTTTTCTGAACTATTGCAGTAGCCTCAAAATTGGTCTTCCTGCCTCAAGTTTCTCTCCACTCCAATTCATTCTCCACACATATACCAAAGTGATTTTCCCGAAGTGTCAGTCTAACCACCGAGTTGTATCACTCTCCTATATTAAAGGTTCTATGGTTCCTTGTTGTCTCTCAGATTGAAAATTATTTCTTCTTTATCTCATTTCAAAAATTTCTATTTTGTACAAATTTTATAATGTGTATAACTATTAGTGTAGTATTATATTTTATAATCAATGAACAAATACATATATCAAAAACTAAATACATAATAAAAATCATGTTATAGTAAGATAGTAAGAAATAACTCATTTAAATTAATCAAAGATAGAATAAAATACCTAGGATATAATAAAATACCTAGTTACAAAACAAATCCAGATCCTATGCAAGCATAATTATGAAACACTTTTAAGTTTTAAATTATTATTCAAAGATATTTTATTTTCCCAATTATATGTAATAACAATTTTCAACATACATTTCCCAAACTATAAGATCCAAATTGTCTTCCTTCCTTCCCTTCCTCCTCTTGGAGACCATATTTGATCTGGATTATAAATGCATTATCATGCAAAATATATGTCTATGTTGGTCATTGTTGTAAGAGAACACACATATCAAACAAAAACCCCACAATAAAAGTATAAATACACTAATGTGAAAAATAATATGCTTTTATCTGCATCTGACTCCAACAGTTCTTTCTCTGGAAGTGGGCAGAATTCTTTGTCATAAGTCCTTCAGAATTGTTCTAGATCATTGTATTGCTGAGAGTAGTTAAGTCTTTCACAAATGATCATCATACCATATGACCTTTACTGTGTACAATGTTCCCCCAGTTTTGCTTATTTCACTCTGCATCAGTTCATGTAGATCTTTCCAGCTTCTTCTGAAATCATTTTGCTTATCATTTCTTATGTTACAATAATATTCCATCACCAACATATACCACAATTTGTTCAGTCATTCCCCAAATGATGGACATCCCATCAATTTCCAATTCTTTGCCACAACAAAAGCTGCTATAAATATTTTTGTGCAAGTAGGTCTTTTCCCTTTTTTTTATGATGTTTTTGGTATACAGACCTAGCAGTAGTATTATAGGATCAAAGGGTATGCACAGTAAAACACTTTTTCTACAAAGAAAGTCAAACTTAAATAATTGAACATATGTTAATTGTTCAAAGGGCAGAGCCAACATAATTAAAATAAAAATTCCACCCTAACTAATTTGCTTATTCAACACTATTTCAATCGAGTTACTAAAAATTACTTTATTGAACTAGAAAAAATAACAAAAAAATTCTTTTGGAAAAACAAAGGGTCAAGGATATCAAATAAGTGGGCAAAAGAAAATGCAGAATGAGACCTGTGGAAGTACCAATTTGAAATATATATATTTTAAAAGCTACAGGTAGTGGAGATTCAGTGAAGATGTGATCTTCTTTTTTCTATTCTTTAACTATGGAGATGTTAATGTTTGTTAATACTTATTAAGTTCATAATAACAAAAGAAAATTTTAAAATAATGCACATAAAAGGAGTATTTATAGGTATATAATCAAAAAAGTTTGGAGTTTGCTAGTCTGGATTACAATATTTAATTGGAAGGAAAACCCAAAGAGTTAGTCCATCCACCAGATACTGCATTTAGTTGAAGATCCAGTCCCAGAACTGTGTAGGAGAAAGAGAGCTGGCTAAGTCATTTTCAGGAAACCACACTGTGTTTTTGATAACTTCATATTTCTCCATGAAATGAAACTTTTAAATAAATATAATCCCCCAGTGTTGCTGTATAATTGTGAATCATGACATATTTTACTGTTCTAAGAATTAAAGTTGTAGATCACCTAAAAGGCAATGGAAAGGAATATGGTAGATGTGAGTTGGCTACAGTGTTCAAAAGATACGTTATAAAGGATGTCATTAGAGAGATGTATGATTGGGAAAGAGACAACTGACTCATGTTGTGAGAAAAAAGGATAAACAATGCTTGGTTTACACACCATCTTGACGTTGATAGGTAAGAGAAGGCAAGGAAAGTTCCTGTTCTAGGTGGAACCTCTTTGGAAGGTTTAAAAGTGCACTTGAGCAAAAATTACCCCAAATGAGAGGTTATGAATGTGTTAAAATTTACAAAAATGGGACTTCCTGGATAAGATGGCGGCAGAGTAAAAAGCAGCTGCTTAACCTCTCCTAACCAAAACATACAGGATTCCTCAAGAAGACATAAAAACAAACCCAGAGGAACAAAGGGATCCCACAACTGAGTGCAGCATTGGAGGTACATGGAATTGGGGCATTTCCATGCTATAAAGAGTTGAAACAGCTCTCACTAAAACGTGACCTGAGCAACCCCCTCCCCCACCCCACACCACTGACAGTGCCAAAGCCAGCTCACAAGAGTTAGAGCAAGTTTGGGGCATGCATTAAGTCCTTGGCAGCTACCTGGGGTCACCAGGGCCTGCTCCTGAGAGCAGCAAGACTTAAGACCCCAAGAGGCTAAAGAACGCGTGTGGAATTTGATCACAGACTCTGAGCGCAGGCACAAGTGCGGGCGTGGACACAAGCCCAGACACGAATCCTGAGCCTAGGCAAGGACTCCGATCTTGAGCACAGGTGAGGACCTTGAGTGGGGACCCAGTGCAAAAGGGGTTCACAACTGTGGAAGCAACGCCCTGAGACTGTTAAAGGAGCCTCGGTCAGAGGAACAAGTAAGGGGACTACCAGGAGGCTTGACCCTGAGAACAACTGAGACCTCAGGAGCCTAAAGAGTACAGACAGACCCTGAGTGTGAGGATAAACCTGAGAGGGCACAGGCCTAACAATGGCAAGCCAGAGACAAGAACCCCAAAAGAGAAAGATCATCAAGAAGAAATCTGTAACACTCGACAACTTTTACACAAATAAAATCCAGACAAAAGAGCAAACAGCAGAGGAGAACAAACAAGTAATCATATCCAAACCTTCCCAAAATAATGAAAACTGGCCATGAGCTATTGAGGAGTTCAAATCTGAGATGATGAGAAAGATGGAAGAGATTTGGCAAGAGAAGTGGGAAATAGCTCAAAAAGAAATTAACAGGTTAGAAGACAGAAACTCCCAATTGGAGAAAGATGCCCCCAAATCAAACAAAATGGTAAGCAAATTGGAAACCAAAATCTGGCAAGAAAATAACAGTTTAAAAGGCAGACTTTTGCAATTGGAAAGTGAGGTTCAGAAATCAAATGAACTGATAAGCAAATTGAACACCAGAAATGACCAGATTGAAAAGGAAAACCAAAAGATTATAGCCTAAAACCAGTCCCTAAAGGCTAGAATTGAGCAATTAGAAGCTAATGATCTCTCAAGACAGCAAGAACAAATAAAACAAAATCAAAAGACTGATAAAATAGAAGGAAACCTGAAATATCTCACTGAGAAATTGACAGATCAAGAAAACAGGTCTAGAAGAGACAATCTGAGAATCATTGGTCTTCCTAAAAAAGCAGAAATTAATAGAAATTTGGACTCCATACTAAAAGAAATTATTCAGCAAAATTGCCCTGAAGTTCTACAACAAGAGGGCAATATAGACATTGAAAGGATCCATAGACCACCCTCGACACTGGACCCAGAAAAGACAACCCCCAGGAATATAATAGCCAAATTCAAGAGCTTCCAAGTAAAAGAAAAAATATTACAAGAAGCCAGAAAGAGACAATTCAGACATCAAGGAGCACCGATCAGGATCACACAGGATCTGGCAGCCTCCACACTAAAAGACCACAAGGCTTGGAATATGATATTCAGAAAGGCAAGAGAACTGGGTCTACAACCAAGGATCACATACCCAACAAAACTAACCATATTCTTCCAAGAGAAAGTTTGGGTATTCAACAAGATAGAAGATTTCCAAGTATTTGCACAGAAAAGACCAGGACTAAATGGAAAGTTTGAAATCCAACCACAAAAATCAAGAGAAACATGAAAAGGTAAATACGAAACAGAGGAGAAAGAAAGAAAACTTGTATTTTTTAAATTTGCCACTTTAAGGGCTTCAATATGATCTAATTATTGGTATTCCTATGTGGAGTATATTATGTATATTTCTCTTTAAGGAACTCAATTCACTATTATAGTAATTAGAAGAATTATTCATAGGGAGAGGTTGGAATACTAAATGGTCTAAGATGATATGGGGGTGGGAAAGAGGGAGGTGAATAGTAGAGGACACCAAGAGAATCTCGAAGGAATAAGAAAAATAGGATATTCTATTATACACAAAGAGGGCATGGGAAGGGGAGGGGACAAATACTATTATAAGAAGGAGAGGAAGAGAGCACTAAGAAGTAATAGTTAAACCTTACTCTCAGTGTAATTAACCCTGAGAGGGAAGAGTAGCTTTATCCATTGAGATATAAAACTCTATCCAACCCTACTGAGAAAGTCAGAAGGGAAAAACCAAGGGGAGCGGAGTGGGGAAGTCATAAAATGGAGGGGAGAAGAAGGGGGAGGGAATTCATTAGGCCTTAAAAATAAATAGAGGGGAATAATAAGGGAGGAGGTAGAAAGGGTAGTAAATCAAGGGAGGGGACAAGGGTTACTGGCTTAAAGCAAACGACTGGTTTAAAAGGAAATAGAGTAAGAAGAAGGAGTAGAACCAGGAGAGGATACCAAAATGTCAGTGAATATACAAGTGATAATTATAACTCTGAATGTGAATGGGATGAACTCGCACATAAAAAAAAGGAAGCAAATAGCACAGTGGATTAGAAACTAAAATCCTACCATATGTTGTCTTCAAGAAACACATATGAGGTGGGTGGACATACACATTTTTAAGGTCAAGGGCTTGAGCAAAATCCTTTGGGCTTCAAATGAGAAAAAGAAGGCAGGAGTGGCAATTATGATTTCTGACAAAGCCAAAGTAAAAATAGATATGATTAAAAAAGACAGGGAAGGTCATTACATCCTGATTAAAGGCAGTATAGACAATGAGGAAATAACATTGCTCAATATGTATGCACCAAATGGCATAGCAACCAGATTCATAAAGGAGAAACTGGCAGATCTCAAGAAGGAAATAGATAGTAAAACCATACTAGTGGGAGATCTAAATATCCCTCTTTCAGATCTAGATGTATCAAATCAAAAAATAAATAAGAAAGAGGTAAGAGAGATGAATGAAGTCCTAGAAAAATTAGATTTAATAGATATGTGGAGAAAAATAAATAGGAACAAAAAGGAATACACCTTCTTTTCAGCTGCATATGGTACATTCACAAAGATTGACCATGTAATAGGGCATAGAAACATTGCAAACAAATCCAAAAAAGCAGAAATAATAAATGTAACCTTCTCAGACCATAATGCAATAAAAATAATAATTAGTAAGGGCACCTGGACAGGCAAATCAAAAACTAATTGTAAATTAAATAATATGATTCTCCAAAACTAGCTAGTCAAAGAAGAAATCATAGAAACAATCAACAATTTCATTGAAGAGAATGACAATAATGAGACATCCTACCAAACTCTGTGGGATGCAGCCAAGGCAGTACTCAGGGGAAAATTTATATCCTTGAGTGCATATATTAACAAATTAGGAGGGCAGAGATTAATGAATTGGGCATGGAACTTAAAAAATTAGAAAATGAGCAAATTAAAAATCCCCAGATGAAAACTAAATTAGAAATACTAAAAATCAAGGGAGAAATTAATAAAATCAAAAGTAAAAGAAGTATTGAATTAATAAATAAGACTAGAAGCTGGCATTTTGATAAAACAGATAAAATAGACAAAGTACTGGTCAATCTAATAAAAAAAAGGAAAGAAGAAAACCAAATTTGTAGTATCAAAGATGAAAAGGGAGACCTCACCTCTAATGAAGAGGAAATTAAGGCAATCATTAAAAACTATTTTGCCCAATTATATGGCAATAAATATAGCAATCTAGGAGATATGGATGAATATTTACAAAAATATAAATTTCCTAGATTAACAGCAGAAGAAATAGAATACCTAAATAATCCCATATCAGAAAAAGAAATTGAACAAGCCATCAAAGAACTCCCTAAGAAAAAATCGCCAGGGCCTGATGGATTCACAAGTGAATTCTATCAGACACTCAAAGAGCAACTAATCCCAATACTATACAAATTATTTGATATAATAGGCAAAGAAGGAGTTCTACCAAATTCCTTTTATGACACAAATATGGTACTGGTTCCAAAGCCAGGTAGATCAAAAGCAGAGAAATAAAATTACAGACCAGTCTCCTTAATGAACATAGATGCAAAAATTTTAAATAGAATATTAGCAAAGAGACTCCAGCAAGTGATCAAGAGGATCATCCACCATGATCAGGTGGGATTTATACCAGGAATGCAAGGATGGTTCAACATTAGGAAAACCATCCACATAATTGACCATGTCAACAATCTAACAAACAAAAATCACATGATTATCTCAATAGATGCTGAAAAAGCCTTTGACAAAATAAAGCATCCATTCCTATTGAAAACACTGAAAAGTATAGGAATAGAAGGA
>NC_058134.1:49266221-49294187 GCF_016433145.1 Gracilinanus agilis | reverse complement strand
AGCATCCATTCCTATTGAAAACACTGAAAAGTATAGGAATAGAAGGACCTTTCCTAAAAATAATAAACAGTATATACCTAAAACCATCAACAAGCATCATATGCAATGGGGATAAATTAGAAGCATTTCCAATAAGATCAGGAGGGAAACAAGGATGCCCATTATCTCCTCTATTATTAACATTGTACTAGAAACATTAGCAGTAGCAATTAGAAAAGAAAAAGAAACTGAAGGTATCAAAATATGCAATGAGGAGACTAAGCTATCACTCTTTGCAGATGATATGATGGTCTACTTAAAAAATCCTAGAGAATCAACTAAGAAGCTGGTAGAAATAATCAACAACTTTAGCAAAGTTGCAGGATACAAAATAAATGCACATAAATCATCAGCATTTCTATATATTTCCAACACATCACAGCAGCAAGAAGTAGAAAGAGAAACACCATTTAAAATCACCCTAGACAATATAAAATACTTAGGAATCTATCTACCAAAACAAACACAGGAATTATATGAAAACAACTACAAAACACTTTCCAAACAATTAACACTAGATCTAAACAATTGGAAAAACATTGATTGCTCATGGGTAGGACGAGCTAACATAATAAAAATGACCATTCTACCCAAACTAATTTACCTATTTAGCACCATACCTATCAAACTACCAAAAAACTTTTTTACTGAATTAGGAAAAATTATAACAAAGTTTATTTGGAATAACAAAAGATCAAGCATATTAAGGGAAATAATGAAAAAAAATGTGAAGGAAGGGGGCCTAGCAGTACCAAATATTAAACTGTACTATAAAGCAGCGGTCATCAAAAGGGTATGGTACTGGCTAAGAGACAGAAGGTAGGATCTGTGGAATAGTCTTGGGGTAAGTGACCTCAGCAAGACAGTGTATGATAAACCCAAAGAGCCCAACTTTGGGGACAAAAATCCACTATTTGACAAAAACTGCTGTGAAATTTGGAAAATAATATGGGAGAGAATAGGCTTAGATCAACATCTCACACTCTACACCAAGATAAATTCAGAATGGGTGAATGACTTGAATATAAAGAGGGAAACTATAAATAAGTTAAGTGAACATAGAGTAATTTACTTGTCAGATCTCTGGGAAAGGAAAGATTTAAAAACCAAGCAAGAGTTAGAGAAAATTACAAAATGTAAAATAAATGATTTTGATTATATCAAACTAAAAAGCTTTTGTACAAACCAAAACAATGTAGCCAAAATCAGAAGGGAAACAACAAATTGGGAAAAAATCTTTATAACAAAAAATAGGGGTCTAATTACTCAAATATACAAGGAGTTAAATCAATTGTATAAAAAATCAAGCCATTCCCCAATTCATAAATGGGCAAGAGACACGAATAGACAATTTTCAGATAAAGAAATCAAAAGTATCAATAAGCACATGAGAAAGTGTTCTAAATCTCTAATAATTAGAGAAATGCAAATCAAAACATTTCTGAGGTATCACCTCACACCTAGCAGATTGGCTAAAATGAAAGAAGGGGAGAGTAATGAATGTTGGAGGGGAAGTGGCAAAACTGGGACATTAATGCATTGTTGGTGGAGTTGTGAACTGATCCAACCATTCTGGAAGGCAATTTGGAACTTTGCTCAAAGGGCTATAAAAGAATGCCTGCCCTTTGATCCAGCCATACCATTGTTGGGCTTGTACCCCAAAGAGATCATAGATAAACAGACTTGTATGAAAATATTTATAGCCGTGCTTTATGAGGTGGCAAAAAACTGGAAAATGAAGGTATGCCCTTCAATTGGGGAATGGCTGAACAAATTGTGGTATATGCGGGTGATGGAATACTATTGTGCTCAAAGGAAACTGGAGGAATTCCATGTGAACTGGAAAGACCTCTAGGAATTGATGCAGAGCGAAAGGAGCAGAGCCAGAAAAACATTGTACACAGAGACTGATATACTATGGTAAAATAGAATGTAATGGACTTCTGTACTGGCAGCAATGCAATGACCCAGGACAATTCTGAGGGATTTATGGAAAATATCGTTACCCACTTTCAGAGGAAGAACTACAGGAGTGGAAACAGAAGAAAAACAACTGCTTGAACACATGGGTTGAGATGGACATGATTTGGGATGTGGACTCGAAACTACCACACCAATGCAACTATCAAAGATTTGTAAATAGGTCTTGATCAATGATACATGTTAAAATCAGTGGAAATACACATCTGCCAGGGGGGAAGGGGAAGTCGGGGGTGTGTGTGTGAAGGGGAAAGTAAGAGCATGAATTATGTAACTATGTTAACTTTTCAAAAAAATAAATTTTAATAAAAAAATAAAAAAAATTTACATAGATGAGATTACAGATCCACTAAAGTATCCCAGAGGTGCTTTTCTCTAAAAAAAAATGGATATCTCTTTGTTGTCATTCAGTTGTTTCAGACTCCTCATGACCCTGTTTTGGGTTTTCTTGGCAAAGATCCTGGGGTGGTTTGCCATTTTCTTCTCTAGTTCATTTTACAACTGAGGAATCTGAGGCAAACAAGGTTAAGTGACTTGTCCAGGGTCACACAATTCATGACTGAGGCTGGACTTGAAGTAATGAAGATGAGTTTTCTTGATTCCAAACCCAGGGCTCTATTCACTATGCTACCTAGCTACCCTGATACCTTTTTACATCATCTGTGTATGTAGGATTTACATCACCCAATATATACTTCCTTCCTTCTCTGTTCCTAAGACCAAATTAATAAAGAATAGGAAATATAAAAGAAAAAAGGTAATGCAACAAAATTAAGCAACACATCACTCAAGTGCAACTGTAAATGTTTTATTCTGTCTCCATAGTTTATTTTCTCTTCCCCTCCTTACATCAGAGAAGGAATAGAGGTGAATTCTTATATTTATACTTTAGCCTTAGCTAATATATAATCAATTTCAAGCTGATTTAAATTATTTTGATTGTTGTTGTACATGGTTAAATGGTTCAACATCAAAAAGGAAAAGGATTTTATTAGTGGCAAAGATATTAAAGGTGATGGGTTACTATTTGTTATATCAGTGCCTCCCCTAAGATCTATAAGATCTTTCCACTTGATTTGAAACTGAAACTTTCTGTCCCCTCATTCCCTCATTATGAAAAAACTCCTTGAGATTAGACTTTCTTAAATTTCTATTTTTATTTCCAATGATTTGTGCATAGTATAAGCTCTTAATAACTGCTTTTTCATTCATTCATTGATTGTTGTAGTCATTGTGCATATTGTTTTTTTTGGTTCTGATCGTTTCACTTCGCATCAGGTCATAGATATTTTCCCATGACTCTCTGTCTTCTTTATGTTTATCCTTTCTTATACTGCTATAATAGTGTATTGCATTCACATACCACAACTTGTTTAGTTATTCCTCTAGTCAATGAGCTTTGTTTCCAGGGCTTTGCTGTTACAAAAAGTGCTGCTAAACAGTTTCTGGTGGTTGTTGGACACTTCTATCCTTGATCTTCTTGTGGTGTATGCCTAGCAATGAGATCTCTCCGACAAAGAGTATGGACATTTTAGTCACATTATTCATATAATTTCAAATTGCCTTTCACAATGGTCGAGCCAATTCACAATGCCAGAAGCAAATAAGTGGTACAGTATTTAGAGTGCTGGGTCTGGAGTCAGGAAGACCTGAATTCAAATTCTGCCTCCAACACTTACTAATGATGTGACCATAGGCAAGTCACTTGACCTCTGTTTGTCTCAGTTTTCTTATCTATAAAACGAGGAGTATGATAGCATCTATTTGTTAGAATTACTGTGAGGATCACATAAGATAGTATATGGAAAGGACTTAGCACAGTGGCTGGCACATAGTAGGTGCCTAATAAATGCTTGTTCCTTTATACCCTTACCTACCAACAGTGTACATCTTTCCACAAACCCTTTAGCATTGACTCTTCCCATCTTTGTCATATTTACCAATTTCTGTGTAAGAAGTAAAACCTCAGACTTGTTTTGATTTACCTCCATTTCTTTTATTCTTAGTGATTCTGAACAAGTTTTCACACGGTTGTTAATAGTTTGTACTTTTATATTCATTTTTTTGCTTTGAGATTTTTTTTAAGCTTTGAGTAATTATCCATTGGAGAATGGTTTGGGATATTTTATATACTCTAACTTGCATACATGGTGCAGTCACTGAAAACTGATGGCTCAGCTGAATCAATCAAAGTGGAAGCAAGTCATAAACAAGTAATTAATTGGAAAAGGACAAAATGTCTTAATTATTTGATTAAGATAGTTGCTGGCATAGGAGTTATCTTACAGATGTCTGAAAAAATAAGGCCCATTTGTATAAAATAACAAGTCAGTTAAGATCATGAATTTCTAATAGCTAGACAGTTTATCAGTAGAGGAAATCTAACTAAGTGTCTGAGAGAGATTCCTTCCCACCATCTTTCCCCAGGCCATTGAATGAGTTAAGAGGATCCATCAGAGGTGTTACTTGACTCTAGAGCAGTGATGGAGCACCTTTTGGAAACAGGCCTCCACTCCCCAGAGACTTAGTGCTGTGCCCCTCCCTACCTTACCCCACACAGGGGAGGGAGAAAGTGCTCTCATTGGGCTGCTGGGTGGAGGAGCAGGTGAAGTGAGGAATGTCCTCAGCAAGTGTAGTGAGGAGGAGAGTGGTCCAAGTGCTCCACTTCCCTCCAGCTCTGCCACCTGTGAACCACCCACCTTAGCCCTTGTGGGCTCCCATTGGGCTACTGGGCAGAGGGGCAGGTGATATGAAAAAGTGTTCTCAGGCATGGTGGAGAGGGAGAGGAAAGCAGCTCTAAGTTCCTCTGCCTTTCTAGTAACAAACTCTGGGTGGGGGGAGAACATCCAGGTGCCTGCAGAGAACTCTCTGCATGCCATCTTTGGCACCCATGCCATCAGTTCGCCATCACTGCTCTAGAGGCAAAAGAGCCTCAGATAGGTACTTGTATCCCCTTCCCGCAGTCATCATTTATTGAGCTCCATTTTCTCCACTCTTCATCTCACAAAGTATTAACAGCATGTCTCACAATTTTTTTTACTCTAATTTTGGATGAGGAAGTTGTTCTCACAAACACTAAGTCCCTCATTTGTACCTTTGAAGGCCTTCCCTCACAATGTCTTAAGGACATTACTATATCTATTATCTCTAATTTTCATTCTATTTGTTCTTTCCTTGCTGTCTACCAACCTAACCAAGTCTCCCTCATCTTACACTAAATTCTAGTAATATCCTTCCTTCCTTCCTTCCTTCCTTTTTTTGTTTGTTTCTTTCTTTCACCAAACCCCTTGAAAAAGTTGTTTACACAATCATAATGGTACAAAAAAGTTTTACAATCTTTCCAATAAAGGCTTCATTTCTCAAATTCAGAGAGAAATGTCAAATATGTAAGAATATGAGTCATTTCTCAATTGATAAATGGTCAAAGGATATGAATAAGACAGTTCTCAGACAAAGTAATTGAAACTCTATAGTCATGCCCCCCCAAATACTCTAAATCACTATGAATTAGAGAAATGCAAATTAAAACAACTCTGAGGTATCAGCCCATTTCTATCAGATTGGCTATTATGACAAAAGGAAAATGATAAAAACTTGGAGGGGATAAGGAAAGTTGGGACACTAATGCATTTTGGGGGGATTTGTGAATTGATTCAGTCATTTTGGAGAGCAATTTAGACCCATGCCCAAAAGGCTAAAAAACTTTGACCCAGCAAAACTATTAGTAGGTTTGTATTTCAAAAAGATAAGAAAACAAAGGGAAAGGACCTATGTGTACAAAAATATTTAAAGAAACTTTTTTTGGGGGGAGGCAAGGAATTAGAAAGTGAAGGGATACCCATCAATTGGGGAATGGCTGAGTAAGGTATAGTATATGATTATAATGGAATATGATTGTGCTGAAAGAAATAGCAAATAGGAGGTGCTCAGAAAAATCTGGGAAAACACAAACTGAAGCAGAGTGAAGTAAGCACAACCAGGAGAACATTGTACACAGTAACAGGAACACTATACAATGAACAACTGTGAATAACTTTTCTCAGCTATTCTCAGCAATACAATGATCCAAAACTGTCTCAAGGACTCATGATAAAAAAAATGCCATTTGTTTCTAGAGAATAAGAACTGCTAGTCTGAATCCAGACCAAAGCAAACTTTTTTCACTTTCTTTAAAATTTTTTTTTCTGTTTGAATTTCCTTCCACAAAATGATCAATATGGGAAAATGTTTTACAAGATTTCACATGTAAAATCTATGAGATTGCTTACCATTTCAACAGGGGTGGGGAATGAGAGGAAATGGGGGCGGGAAGGAAGAAGAGAATTCAAGACTGTTTGGCTTCTTTGAAAAATGTTGGAATCAGGGAGGAGAATAAAATAAAATTTAATTTAAAAAAGTTTTCTGCACTTGGCACCTCCGCTTCCTTTCTTCTAACTCTTTTTTTGTCACTCTTTGCAACTGAGCTTCCAATCTTCATCTGAAACTGCTCTTCCTAAAGTTACTGTTGCTATCCTAATGACCAAATTAAATGGCCTCTCCTCAATCCACACTGTCTTGACCTCTCTTTAAGATTTTACAGCAGAAATCGACCTATTCTCCTGAACACTCTTTCTTCTCTAGGATTTTGTGATGCTGATCTCTCTTGGTTTTCCTCTTAACTATCTGACTGCTTCTCAGATTCCATTTGCTAGTTCATCATTGGTGTCATGCCCACTAAGTGTGGCTTTCTGCTAAGTTTTTTTTCTTGAACTTTCTTCTCTTTTAACTCTGTCTTGTTTGGCTTGATAATCTCATAAATTCCAGAGGATTAAACTATCACTTTTATGTAGATGACTCTCAGATCTCTATATCTGGCTCCAGTCTCTCCTCTGACACCCAATCCTGCATTACTAACTTCTTATTGTACATTTAGGATGGGCATTCAGTATGTCCAAAACAGAGGTCATTATTTTCTCCCTAAATTCTTGTCTCTTCCAAACATCCTTATTACTTTCTTTTTAAAAATATATTTTATTGATATCTTTTATTTTAAAATTAATGCCATTTCTCCTTGCATCTCTTCCCCTTCCTCTCTCAGAGAGCCATCACATATAACAGAGAACACTTTTAAAAGAAAACGAAGAGAAAATGTACAAAGTTGATGAATATATGATAAAATCTGAAAAGAGATGCAGTGTTCCACAACCATCAACCTTCCGCCTCTGCAAAGGGGTCAGGAGAGAAGTATCTTCTCATATATTTTCTTTAATGTCATGCTTGATCTTTGAAATTTTGCAGCATTCATTTTCTATTTTTTTGTGGTTACTGTTTTTCCTATTAACATCAGTGTAGTCATAATGTATCTCTTTTTTTCTTCTTGGTTTTCCTTATTTCACTCAGCGTTAGTTCATGGAAGTTTTTCAAAACTTCTCTTTATTTATCATATTCATCATTTCTTAGAATATAGTAACATTCTATTACATTAATGTAAATCAGATTGTTCAGCCATTCCCCATTTGATAGACAACTAGTTTGTATCTACTTCTTTGCTACCTTAAAAGGTGCCTCCATAAATATTTTTGGACTTTCTAGTAATGATTTCCTTGGAGTATATCTAGTAGTGTAATCTTTGGGTCAAAGAATGTGGATATTTTAGTGACTTTATTTATGTAATTCCAAATTGTTTTACAAAATGGTAGCACTAATTCGCAGTTCTAGCTATGATTCACTTCTATTTGTTTCTTCCCCCATCTCCTCTACTCTGTACCTGAAAATTCCACTTTGTCATCTCTCGTCCTTTCCTATGATCTTAGAAAGTTTGGTAGTTTTTCTCCTAGTTAAAGCCTCATGCTCTTCATCCTCTATCCTCTTTAGACCTCGCTCCATTAACCATTCTGACTCTATATCTCTCTTTCTGCTCTTCCTTCCCTTCTTTTTCCTTTTTATTCTTTCCTACTACCTCTTTCTCCTTTGCCTACAATCATGGTCAGATATCCCTTAGCCTAGGAAAGCTAGCTTACCTTTGATTTTGGCATTCTTTCAATCTGCCTTTTCTTTTCCTATACTCTCTCTCTTGGTTCTCTCATGTGTCCTCATGGCTTCAATGGTCATTTCTTTTTTTCTTTTTTAAAACCCTTACCTTTTATTTTAGAATCAATACTGTATATTGGCTCCAAGGGAGAAAAGTGGTAAGGGCTTGACAATGGGGTTTAAGTGACTTGCCCAGGGTCACACAGTCTGAGGCCCCATTTGAACTGAGGACCTCCCATCTCTAGGCCTGGCTCTCAATCCACTGAGCCACCCTACTACCTCTTTCAATGGTCATTTCTAAAAAAGTGATTTGCAAATTTCTATGTCTTCTTCTGAGAGGCAGTGTTGTATAGTGGATAGAGAAGACGTAAGTCTTGCCTCTGACATGCACTGCCTAGGTGACTCTGGTCAAGTCACTTGACCTTAGTGTTCTGGGCAACTCTAAGACTGCCAAGTTGCAGAGAAACTGTTGGCTTTACCAGAGGACTTCCTATTCTAGTAAAATCATAGCTCCTATCCTTCTTTCCAGCTCTGACTTCTCTTTTGAACTTCAATGCTGTATTTCCAAATCTCTGCTGAGCAAGTCCATTTAATTGTGGAGATTCTTTAAACTCATTGTATCCAAAACAAAACCCATTATCTGTCATCCTAACACTTATTCTCTCACTTTTCTGTTTCTCTTGAAATCTTCCCAATTCTTGAAGCTGGTAATGTCAGCTGGTAATAATCTTCCTTTTTCTCACTTCTCAAATTTAATCAGTTGCTTCAGTAGCTTCCTTTCCATCCTAAATAACATAGAAATGACTTAACCTCCCATTTAAGATCTATTACATTTTGGCTCCAACCTCCCTTGCCAGCCTAATTTAACAACATTATTGAGTTTTGCTGTAAGTATGCTGTTCTCTAGCCAAATTGAACTATTAACTAGTCTCTGATCTTATTTTATTCTCTTTTACACCATGCCAAGAAACAATTCCCTGTCCCCTTGTGTCCCACCACTAAAACTTCTATCTTTAATAGAATCTCAGAATTTAAGTGCTGAAAGGGACTTCAGAGGCCATGTAGCACAAACCATACCTGAATAAGAATCTTCTCTCTGACTCATCCTAAAAGTGGCCATATAGCCTGTGCTTTAAGATCTAGGGTAGGTCATTCCATCTGGCGACAGACCTAACTTCTAGGACGTTGTTCCTTATAATTAAGCCTAAATTTATCTCTTTGAAGCTTTTACCTATTGCCTCTACTCTTATCTTCTAGAGTCTTCCAGAGAAACTCTAATTCCTCTCCCACAGGACAGCTCTCATTCCTATCTACTCCCAGGTATTCAGTTCTCTAAGTTAAATACTGGTAGTTCCTTCATTTGGCCCTCATATGGCAGGCACTAGCTTGTGTTACTGAGTGCAGGTGACCTTCCCTTCATAACCTCTTCCCTGATTTCCCTCTTCCAATGTCCCAGGTACAAGTGATTCTTCCCTTATCCCAGCCTTAATGTGACTCTATGAGGTTCTAGGTTCAAATCCCACTTTGGATGTTTGCTCCCTATGTGTCCTTGGGTAAATCATTTAACCTCCCTGGACCTCAGTTTAGTCATTTGTAAAATGAGGTTGCTATACTAAATGGATTTCTAACTCTACCTCTAAATCTAGGTAATAGAGTATGTAGAGTGCTGGGCCTAGAATCGAGGAGAAGCCCTGAGTTCAAATCTAGTCTCACATACTTTCTGACTATGTGACCATAGGCAACTCACTTAACCCCTGTCTGCCTCATTTTCCCCATCTATAAAATGGGTAGAATAACAATATACTGTGAAGAGAGAATTAAAATTATCTTTGTCTATTTTGAGTTAACCAATGAAGAACTTAATGTACCTCTACTTAACACTGAGTAAATCACTAACAGAAAAAGTTCTCAACCTCAAAGGCCACAAGCACTTCCCCCTGGGTTTAAGAGGCTACCACTTCTGGCTTAAGAGACTACCATGACTCCATATGGAGATTGGGACTTGAGGGAGCCCTTGCCGGGTGGTGAGCTAAACTTCTTCAAACAGAAATTATAAGGCATTTAGCTAGGCAAACCTTTCTACTTCCTTCCTATATTTCTCTCTTTACTATATCTCTATTAAACTAAATTAAGAGCAGCTAACAGACTTATGATTTAAGAGTTAATTTTATAAATGGCGACCACAATCTTATATTTTTTAACTCTTATATTTAGTCAAACCAATTTTTACAATACTTGTCTCCCAAGGTTGTTGTGAGGATCAAACGAAAGAATAATTGTAAAGTGCTTAGCAGAGTACCTGGCCAATAGTAGGCATGATATCACTACTCATTCCCCTTCCCCTTCCACCAGACAAAACTGTATGCAATTATTGGTAAAAATATGGGTGTTAAAATATGGGTCTCATGTTAGGGAGTAACTTGGGACTATTAAACGTGCTCTGAGGTCCTGGATTAAAAACTGGCCTCAGACCCTTCCTAGCTATGTGACCCTGGGCAAGTTACTTAACCCTAATTGCCTAGCCTTTATTGTTCTTCTGTCTTGGAACCAATAGTTAGTATCCATTCTTAAGTGAATATAAGAGTTTAAAAAAAAAGTAATACGCATTTTTCTAAATATTCTATAAGTATTAATTGAAAGCAATTCTGTAGTTATGTGGCAGGTAGCATTGTGGATAGAACACAGCTTTAGACACTTACTAACTGTGTGTAATTATAATGGCCAAGCCTGAACTCAGTAAAGGACAATATAGCACCTATCACCCTTCTTTGTAGAGGATCTGCTTTTTAAAAAAGTTTTCCTTTCTTTTTTATTCATTGTTATAAGAAGGGGAGGGGAGGGGGAAAAGGACATATTTGAAAATGAAATTGGATTGGTAGTTTGATTTCATTAGTAAAAGTAATTCCTAAAGCAGCAATTATCTCTTACCAATGTAGATTGGCACATATTATGCAATTTATAGTCTTAGCCAGCAGGTCTTCCTGATTCCAAGTCCAGAGGGACAAGAGAAACCTTAGAAGGGTTAGATTGAACTGGTTATGAAACTGGGTTAAAGAGGGTTTGGCTGGATGAGAGAAATTCCTCCCTTGATGGTACAGAACAGAGAGTATTAGATAGAATATTCAGGGTCCACAGTGATGTGATGGGGTGATTTGAGGGGACACAAAGAACATCATTCCACAACAATGACTTCATAGGTCAGAACTGGGAAAACCACTTGCCTGATCTACCACAGTAGATTTATGGGCAGATCTAGGATTTCATAAATCTTGGGGGGTCCCCAATGGAGAAACTCCCACTTCCCAATATAGATTAGTACCTTACAGTTTAGATAGTTATCTGGGGAAGTGATAGATGAAGAGACTTGTATAGAGTCCCATCAGTATGACTGGACACTCTGCTCAGCCAATAGACAGCAGCAACCAAAAGACCAGGGCTACAAGAGGTTCCTGGAAAATGGGACTTCTTAGGTTTAGCAGACATTTGCTGAAAATACCTGAACCCTCTGCCTTGGGTGGTGATCTCACCAAAGAGACTTGTGCCTCAAATGGGCAACTTCCAAGGAAAACCCAGGGAGCGGCAGGATGTGGTTGGTGATAGTGATTCACAAGTGGTCCTCTTCCCCTTCTGTCTGAGTCAGGGCTGAACCACATGGCCCCCACATGCGACAAGGAGACTCCTGTACTGTTGAAGGGCTAACTTCTTGATGAGCTGTCAACTGGTCGACTTACCCAGCTTGCATTCATTATGGGCTCCCGGGGCTCTTTATCTTGGGCTAATTTGTAATATGAGTTATGTCTATCTAAATGACTCCTTATGATTCCCATCAGGCAAGATCGATTTTTTCACTTTTTGTCATAAATCATGCTGTGGCACCAAGGGTGTGGAACTTCTTAACCCTGATCATCCTTCCTCTCAAACTGGGGCATTAGTTTTGTCAGTTCCACTAGAGGCACTGGCAGGGCTCTGGACCTTAGGGGAGGTGACATGGTCCTATGGATGGAATCCTGCATTGAGTAGGAAGAACAGAGTTCAAATCCCACCCCTGCCACTCACCTATAGGACCTCAGGCAAATCATGTAACATTTCTTGGTCCTTATTTTCCTCATTTGGATTTGCTACTGTGGCTAGCCAAAACTAGCTAGCTAGATCAGCCTTCTTGGCTAAGGACAGATTCTGATGGAATGACCTTTATCAATTGGGGAGCAGGAGAATGACTAAACAAGTTGTGGCATATGATTGGGATGGAATACTGCTTTGCTGTAAGAAAGGAGGAGCAGGTTATTTTTGGGAAAACATGGAAAGACCCACAAGAAATTATGAAGAGTGAACCAAGCAGAACCAAGAAATATTATAGACAGTAACAAAAATATTGTTTGAAGAATGACGTGTATATCTACCGCCAGAGAAAGAACCAATAAAGAAGAAAACCAACCATTTATTACATACTTATAACAAATGACATGCATTATATTATTATGTTATATATTATGTTTTTGTGTAAAATAAAAAAATAAATTACAAAATATATGTATATATAAAACATGGTTTTATATAAACATTTATCCTTTTGTCAGATGATGCTTCCTTTAATGGGGGAGACAGAGAGGTAGTTAATTGGGTATTTTAATGTAACAAACAAATAAATAAATTTAAATTGTGAAAAAAGACCTTGACAATACATATCCTATACCTGGGTTCATTGTTCTGGGATTGCCTGATTTCTTAATAGGGAAATTACTGAATGCTTCCTTTTATTGTCATGTTGGATTTCCTGAGGAAAAACTCCATTTTTTTAACCAATGTTTGCAATAAATCAATGCACAAATAGCACAGGTAGTTTATTCTCACAGAGAAAAGGGAATGCTAAGCAACAGGGAATCACAGAATAATTCCAGCAGAGTCCAATGGCTAAGCACCACTAGCTGAGAAAAATATTCAAACCTCATTGGAGCACATGCTACCTGTATGACTGAGTGTTTCATTTTAATAATCTTAGCCTACATTTCCTCTTCTGTGAAATGAGGAGGACTGGCTTGGAGAGTCTCTAAAGTCCCTTTCAGCTCTAAATCTATGATCTTATGATCTTTCCTTGGAGCTGTCCCAGCTTTGAGAGGACTTCCCCACTGTCTTGAGGTTAGGAGCTGTGGCTTCGTGCCTTTCAGAACTGAAGGCTCAGTCATCTTGTAAGTGTCAAGATTATGAATGGCCGTGTGTTCTATTGCAGACAAAAAAAATAATCTTTTTGGTGACAGGCTGGTAATTAAAAAAAAAAGGTGACTAAGGACTCATTTATAGACTCATGACTGCCTTTGACTTATCGATTCAGGCACCAAACCACTGGCTTTGTTTTTTAAGAACCTTTGGGCTCAGGGCAGTCTGGGAATTTAAGAGAGGTTAGGTGACTCATTCAGAGGCACAATCAGTATGTGTCAGAGGTAGGACTTGAACTCAGCTCATCCCAACTGTTAGGTTGGCTCTCTATCCACTATGCCACCTTCCTCTCTTTATCAAACATAAAGTCAGAAACTGACATCCTGGTTGCTCATAATAAGGTAAATGAAAGGATTTTGAATTGCCTACAGTATATTTGCCTAAGATGAGTCAGGAAGGAAGAAGTAGTGAGTCATGAAACATTTTTTCCTTTTTTTTTTTTTTTGTAATGAGTATGGCCATATCATGGCCAGAGCCCTTATGCTGGTTGCTACTGTGGACATACTGAACAAGATTCCTTCAGGCAATAAAAGGAGGAGAACAAGGTAAGAGAGTGGTCTAATTAGGAGCTTACTCTCCTGTTTTCCTAGTTTTCTTGTTGTCCCAATAATGGCACAGCTTTCTATCTTTGGGTAACAGAGGACTCAGAGAGATGGGGGCGAGGGGTCCTGTGAATTGGAATATACGAGTATGTATTCTCTAGGGGCAATATTCTGGGTTCCTGTATTAAGCAAAATGCCTTCTGTGACAAACGAGGGATGTTGCTGAATGCATCTGGATTGAAGAGAAGATATCCTGCCATCCCAGAAATAGAAGGAACTTTGAAGAGTTCTCTTGGCTTTTGAAGGTGAATTATCCAATGGCAAATGTCAAAGGCCTCTGGAGATGGAGATTCCCCATGTTTTAGACCTCTGCCTCTCCAGGACTTTATTTCTTAGGTCCATCCAAAGTTTCTGCTGTTTATATTTAAGTTCATTTCTTCTTCTTTAATAGGAAGTGACTGAACAATCCTTCCTTCATAAAACTTTTCTGAAACTGTCATGCATGGACTTTAATTTCTTTAGGACATATCTCTAAGCCTCTTACTTATCTTTTTAAACTGTCTTTTATAAGAAAGTTACATTTACTACCTGTGTGATCCTGGGCAAGTCACTTAATTTCCCTCAGTCTCATCTTTTTCATCTGTAACATGGGGATAATAATGGTACTTGTCTGGTAGGGTTGTGGTCAGGATCAGATGACATAATATACATATGTCAAATGCTCGGCAAACCTTAAAGTGCTATAAATGCCAGTTGTTATTATTATCAAGAGCTATTACTTTTATACCTTTATTGTTTTTTCTTTGATCCTCTGGTTTCTCCATGACATTTTTCAAATGTGGCAACAAAAACTGGATACAGTAATATAACTAGGTCCTGATCAATGAGAATAATGAATCCAGTGAAATGGTGGCCAAAAAAAGCCACAAAGATTGAATTAGTTCATAGAAGTTAAAAATAAAAAGAAAGCTACAGAAATTTTGTTAAGAAATTAAAAGAAAAAGTTAAAGATTAAAGAACTTCATAAGAAGTAAAAAGAAAGAGAATTCAGATAGCCCACAGTTTAGTCCCTTTCTTTTTCCAGGTAGAGCATCTGAGGGAGGGCCAGAGAGAATAAGTGATTGGCCTGAGATGACATAGGCTCAGGAACAGTGATGGCAAGGCCAGTCTCCTAGCCCTTATTCCAACGCTTTTGTCCACAAGGCCACAGTATCTCTTCTCTACAATAGTCTCTTCTTCTGCCTAACTCTTGCCTTCCATCCTTGTTTTCAATATGTTCATAATATTCAGCTGGTTTTTGGTCATGGTCAGATGGTGGTTAGTTATCATCCTTAAGTATTTTTTTCTTTTTTATTTGTACTCAACAATTTCTTCCTCCTTTTGTGCTTTACACTGTAGATTTTTGCCTTGTACTTGTTAGATTTCTTACTTTTCTTAATAACTGAATTTTTTCCTGTTCTCAGAATATTAGGATGCCATTGAGGTTACTGCCAACTGCGATTCTCATGTGAATCTTATTGATTCATTTTATTTTTTTCTCTTGGGTCAGGAATAAAGTATACTTTCTGGTATTCTCACTGCTTCTAAGAATCAGTCTTTTAGGTTAAAATCTGTAGTTTAAAAATATCTATTTTTCTCTTGCAATCATTAATGAAGGAATTCCTTCCTTCTTTCCTTCCTTCCTTCCTTCCTTCCTTCCTTCCTTCCTTCCTTCCTTCCTTCCTTCCTTCCTTCCTTCCTCACTTACCTTCTGTCTTAATATCAATATTAAGCATCAATTCCAAAGCAGAAGAGCAATAAGGGCTAGGCTAATAGAGCCAAGTGATTTGCCCAGGGTCATGCAGCTAGGAAATATCTGAGATCATATTTGAACCCAGGACCTCCTGTTTCCAGGCCCAGCTCTTTATTCACTGAACCATTTAGTTGGTGCCTGTGATAGCTTTCCTCAGAAGTCCCAAAAAACCATATTTTTATTCTTTTCATTCTCTTTCTAGACTCCAGAAAGAAGGAAAATGTAGTCCAAAGTGCTAAATCATGAGTGGGTTTTGGCAGAATACACAATTTGACTTTCTCTGATTTTTTTAAGGTTCTTCTCTTCTTGGCCATCTTGACCAAGTGGGGTCTGATGCAGATCTTACTATGGGATTTCCAGTGAGACAATGCAGAGAGAACCAAGGCACTGCTCCAGGTGCTATTATTCCCATTTTATGATTGAGGAAACCGAGGCATATAGAGTTTAAGACTTGTCCAGGGTTAGGGGCAGCTGGGTGGCTCAGAGAATTGAGAGCCAAGCCTATAGATGGAAGGTCCTGGGTTCAAATCTGGTCTCAGACACTTTCTAGGTGTGTAAACCTGGGCAAGTCACTTAACCTCCATTGCCTAGCCCTTACTTCTCTTCTGGCTTGGAATCAATACACAGCATTGATTCTAAAATAGAAGATGAGAGGCTTTTTTTTAAAGACTTACCCAGGGTCACTCAGATAGCTGGGAAGTATCTGAAGCTGAATTTCAGGTCAGACTTTGCTAATTCCATACATAGTGCTTAGTCCATTGTACTACCTGAGCTGCCTCTAGGAAGAAAGGAACAGGGTACAAGATGAATACCATTCATCAAGTGACATGTCTTTCTGTCTACACCAATCTGTAGCATACCTGAGAGTATTAAAATAAACAAACAGATCATGTACTCAAACCTTCTTGCAAAACCTTCATCCAGTACCAGGTATTTTCCTTTAGACGGTGCAGTGAATAGAGTGATGGATGAACTAAGAGTCAGAAAGAATGGAATTCACATACAGCCTCAGTTGCATGCTAGCTATGTTACCCTGGGCAAGTCATTTAACTTCTGCTTGCCTCAGTTTATTCAACTCTAAAATGGAGGTAATATTAATCTTGACACAGCACTTAGCTCATAGGAGACACTTAATAGAGCTTGACAGCACTTAGCTCATAGGAGACACTTAATAGAGGCAGCTAGGTGGCTCAGTGGCTAGAACACTGGACTTAGAAATAGGAATGTCTAATTTCAAAACTGACCTTAGATGCTTACAAGCTATGTGACCCTAGGCAAGTCCCTTAGCCTTTGTTTGATTCAATCCACTAAGAAAAAAATGGGAAACCATTCCAATTTCTTTGCCAAGAAAACTCCATGTACAGTACTGGTATGCCATGGTGCATCAGGACATGGGGTCCACAACTGAACAATTTTAAGAAGGCAATGAATACTTATTCCCTTTCTGTAACCCTCAGAGTTTCACCTCTGCCTTTGCTTTTTGGTTTTGGGACATCATTATTTGTACTAATGGCTTTATTATTCTTATTTAACCCATCCAACTACTCCCTGTGGGTGTCCTCTCTCCCAGACCTAGCATCCACTCTCTTTGCTCTTCCCAGGTCATTAGGGTTAAATAAAAATAATAAAGACACTGAAGCACATATTTTAAGCAGGGATTCATGGAGGTGGGAGAGAAGAAAGTGGCAAAATATACAGGGTACAGGGATAGGGTTCCTTTAAAAAGGAGATCAAAGATATAGATGATGGCACTCCTTGAATTTGAAAATGGAACTGTATCTGGCACCTGTGCCCCAAATGGAGGGTGACGAGAGAAAGTTTGATGTGTTAAGGGGTGTTTTTTATTTTATTTTTTTGATGAAGGGTGTTTTAAAAGCATCATCAAGGAGAAGTAGGTGGCTCAGTGAATGCCTGATCTGGAATCAGGAAGACCTAGATTCAAATATGACTTCAGGCACTCCCTAGCTGTGTGATCATGGGCAAGTCACTTAACCTCATTTGCCTAGCCCTTACTGCTCTTCTGTCTTGGAACTAATACTTAGTATCTATTCTAAGAAAGAACATTAAAAAAACAAAACCTTTCCCAAACATGTCAACATACAAAAACTAGCCCTTTTATATCTATCATAATCACTAATTCATTATTTGCCTCATAATACATTTATTTGTTGAGTACCTACTATGTGCATAGATACTAGGATTGAATAAATTGGGAGTAGCATATGGTGAAGTGTTCCTTCCCACCGTTTCCTCCTCTGAGGAGCTTACTACTTATCAGAAGAGACAGAGGTGTAATATAGGAGAGACTTTACTGAGGAGTATAGGTATTTGAACTTTTTTTTTTATTAGTTCCCATGACATTAAGTCATAATAGTGTCATAAGGGACCATTTGAGCCAGAAGTGTTATAAAGGTTTAAATTGGCTGATTGACTCAATGATACTACACAGTGGTTTTGTGACTTCATGGTAAGATTGAAGTAAGGATATTATTGTGAAAAGACATTGGTTAGAACCAATTTTAAGTAAAATATGTCTTAATTAAATGCCAGATTTAGTACTGTGAGTCACAGGAAAGAAACATCAGAAAGTCTTATAGTGGCTGGGGAGGGTTAGAAAGGACATACTATTAGGGAAATTTGGGAAAGGGAAGAAAAAAAAAGTTGTCTGAAATCTGTCTGAAGCAGAGAGTTTCTCTAGGGATTATTTCCCCAGTGGAGAGGTAGATCTTATGAATATGGGCACTTTCTCTTCTAGAACAGATCAGAGCCCATCCATGATTTACCACCTTTTGGGGAATGTTCATGTTGTTTTAGAAGATTCTCCAACATGATGGAAGCCTTTCTCTAGCATATGGATTGACTGCCTATTGTTATTGCTCATGCTTGCTGAATTGCTTGCTGAATGACTAACTCATCTTCTTTTCCAATTTTACATTTTCTTATATATCCCTTTTCACACACCAATTATCAATGATAATGAAATTCAGCCTGTTTATGTGGCCATATATCATTTGATTCTTTGAAGACTGTGGTATTCACTTAAAAATATAGAGTACCGATTTTAAAAACTGGTGTTAAAAAAAGAGGATTTTTTTAAAATTTAGGAAACAGTTTGGGATTCTTGGAAATGCTTCAGATTTCCCCATGAACGGGGAAGGAATGAGGAGGAGGAAGAGAAAGGAGACCTGAGAAGGAGAAATAAAAGGAAAAGAACTATTCAACCTGAAGGATTAAAGGGCGTTAAAGAGAAGGTAGTTGGTGAGGCAAGTTACTAGGATAAAAGAGTTGAGTATAATTTTGGGGTTTTGATTATGTATGAGTGTGTTCTTACAACAATGATCAATATGGAAATGTTTTGCATGACAATGAAAAGAAAAAAATACAAAAAAATTAAAATAAAATTATACTTAAAAAAGAGTTGAGTATAGCTATCCAGGTGCTACAGCATTGAGGAACCCCGTAAGAAGTTTGCCATAACAATTCTCTCTCTCTCTCTCTCTTTTTTGATCCCTCACTTTCTGTCCTAGCAACTACTCTAAGACAGAAGGACAAAGGCTAGGCAAATGGGATTAAATGATTTGCCCAGGGTAACACAGCTAGGAAGTATGAGACCAAATTTGCACTCAGGAGCTTCCATTTCCAGGCTTGGCATTCTAGCCTTTGAGTTACCTATGTGCCCCCCATAACAATTCTCAATGGGACTATTAGTAAAGACTAAGGACCTCACTTTTGGAAGGTATGGGGAGAAGGACAAAATTTACAATGACTTTTGTAGAGGATAATATGTTTCTATTTCTGCCCAGCCAAGTGACTGCTTTCTGGGCTCAAAGTGCAGACTGGTCTTCTTTCCAGAAGGGACTTAAGGACCACTTTTCTTCTCTAAAGGTTAGCAGGGAGAACAACGAAATAAAAATCAACAGAAGGGAGGATCAGTGGAATAGACTTGGGGTAAGTGACCTCAGCAAGACAGTGTATGATAAACCCAAAGAGCCCAACTTTTGGGACAAGAATCCACTGTTTGACAAAAACTGCTGGGAAATTTGGAAAACAATATGGGAGAGATTAGGTTTAGATCAACATCTCACACCCTACACCAAGATAAATTCAGAATGGGTGAATGACTTGAATATAAAGAGGGAAACTATAAATAAGTTAAGTGGACACAGAATAGTATACTTGTCAGATCTCTGGGAAAGGAAAGTTTTAAAAACCATGCAAGAGTTAGAGAAAATTACAAAATGTAAAATAAATGATTTTGATTATATTAAACTAAAAAGCTTTTGTACAAACAAAAACAATGTAGCCAAAATCAGAAGGGAAACAACAAATTGGGAAAAAATCTTTATAACAAAAAACTCTGACAGGGGTCTAATTATTCAAATATACAAGGAGTTAAATCAATTGTATAAAAAATCAAGCCATTCCTCAATTGATAAATGGGCAAGAGACATGAATAGGCAATTTTCAGATAAAGAAATAAAAACTATTAATAAGTACATGAGAAAGTGTTCTAAATCTCTAATAATTAGAGAAATGCAAATCAAAACAACTCTGAGGTATCACCTCATACCTAGCAGATTGGCTAAAATGAAAGAAGGGGAGAGTAATGAATGTTGGAGGGGATGTGGTAAAATTGGGACATTGATGCATTGCTGGTGGAGTTGTGAACTGATCCAACCATTCTGGAAGGCAATTTGGAACTATGCTCAAAGGGCTATAAAAAATGCCTGCCCTTTGATCCAGCCATACCATTGTTGGGTTTGTACCCCAAAGAGATCATAGATAAACAGACTTGTATGAAAATATTTATAGCCGTACTTTTTGAGGTGGCAAAAAACTGGAAAATGAGGGCATGCCCTTCAATTGGGGAATGGCTGAACAAATTGTGGTATATGCGGGTGATGGAATACTATTGTGCTCAAAGGAATAATAAACTGGAGGAATTCCATGTGAACTGGAAAGACCTCCAGGAATTAATGCAGAGTGAAAGGAGCAGAGCCAGAAGAACACTGTACACAGAGACCAATACACTGTGGTAAAATAGAATGTAATGAACTTCTGTACTAGCAGCAATGCAATGACCCAGGACAGCTCTGAGGGATTTATGGTAAAGATGCTACCCACATTCAGAGGAAGAACTGCAGGAGAGGAAACATATAAGAAAAACAACTGCTTGAACACATGGGTTGAGGTGGATGATTGGGAATGGAGACTCGAAACTACCACACCAATGCAACTATCAATGTAAATAGGTCTTGATCAATGACACATGTTAAAACCAGTGGAAATGCTTGTCGGCTATGGGAGGGGAGGTCGGGGGGTGAAGGGGAATGTAAGAGCATGAATCATGTAACCATGTTAACTTTTCTAAAAAATAAATATTATTAAATGTTAAAAAAAATAAAATGAGACTGAGAACAGACATAAAAGACAAAAAAAAATCAAATGGAAAAAGGGCTTCAATCTGAAAAAAAAGAGAGAGAAAAGCATCTAAGGAGGCAGAGGAGAATCTTGACCTATATTAGGATGTTAGAGAATTGAAAGAGAGAAAGGACAATTGAACACTTGGAACTAAGAGCCAGATGTGAGTCTCATCCCAAGGAGGAGGGAGCTGGGCCATCTGAAGAGGAAACAGCTGCTTTTCTTTGAAGGAATGATGATATGAATATGCACGTGCTATCTGGGGAGAGATCTTCCAGGAAGAGACAGAAGAAGAAGAGATAAGTAATGGTCGTTGGTGACATCCTGTTGAGGGTTACTGAGATAGCAATGAGGTCCCTTGTCTTCCCAGGGCATGTATCCATGGTGTAATAGAATATCTCTCAAGTCTTGTCAAACCACTGTTGATTTCTGTGGGCTCGAGTCATACTGTTAGAAGAAACCTAGAAAGGTCTATTAATGAGTGTGATATAGGCTTAAGCAAGAAACCAAAAACCAAGGGGACAGAGGTGGTGTTTTTTTTATCACTGATGCCAACTGAAGGCATGGACATCAGAATAGAACATCCGATTGGGAAGCGGGCAGGTTTGATTGATTAAGAAGATGGTGGGATGTACCAGTCTACTCCTGACTTGCACCAGCTACTAACTTTTTTACAAACCCACAAAAGGCATTAAGAAAGTGTGCAAAGTCTGTGGACATTCATTTTTAGTTTTTAGGTATAGAATGTTTTTAAAGCAGGGTTTGGCATTTAGGACTATGACCTAAAATAAAAACCAAGGACAGGATTAAACTCTTGAAGAGTTTGTAAGAATGTATTTGTCTAAAGTCTTGAAAATCTCATCAAAAGACTTCAAGCTGAAAAGGCAGGCAAAAGGAGAAGGCTGCCTATGTATATCCACCAAACTAGATACTTACCACAGATGCAATGATGGAGAACGCAACCAAAAATTCACAGGAGGCAAAATCTCAGAAAGGAATCAGTAATAAAATCAATAGCCTCAGATTGTATAAATATGCAAAGGATGAGTAACAAATAAGATGTACAAGGGACCTTGAGCAGAGGCTATTTTGACCACTGAAAGTTGGGGAAGCAAGACCTATGACTGGCATATATAATTAACATATTGTAAGATAGAGTAAGGACACAAAGAAATCTTGACGAGCTAGAATAATAACAATAGATAGCATTTATATACCACACTGTAGCATTTGCAAAGTGCATTACAGATACCCATCAATCAATCAATTTATTAAGTGCCTATGTGCCGAGTATTTGCTCTCCTAGCAATTCTGTAAGTGCTATTATTATTCCTCTTTTATAGTTGTGAAAACTGTACAGAAGTTAAGTGACTTGTCCAGGGTCTACACAGCTAGTAAATTTGGGCATTTCAATGTAACAAATACACAAATAAATAATTTTTAATTAAAAAAAAAGAAACTTTTACATTTCCAAGTAAGAATTTAGACCTTAGTGGAACTTGGACATAGAAATCCTTTGCCAAGGACCCAACTTTGCTCAAAGGGAATTGTGAATAAAAATTATGAATGAAAAAAGTTTTTTTTTACTCTTCTGCCTCAGGGCTGTCTATTTGTTAGTGGTAAGAAGCAATTCTGAAAGAAACCAGTGAACTACAAGGAGCACATTTCCACTTCTCCTATATTTAGGATAGAAATATGTTTTCTATACTAACAGGACTTTTCAAATAACTTTTCTGAAAAAAAAAAGAATTCTCAAACTAGACCTCTATACACTTTGCAGCTTAGCTGCTTAGAATGTTGATATGAATCTAGTAAGATGAAATGTAACACAAAGAGTTATAGTTGGATTAAAAAAAATCTGCTTCACTGTGAATGAACAAATGAATGAAAAAGTATTTATTAAACATTTATTATGTGTTAAGCTCTGGACTAAGTGCTGAAAATATCAATACAAATGCCAAGAAAGTTTTGGAGGCAAAATACATGGGGGAGTGATGGCCAAGGAGGCATATTTTGGTTTGGAAATGTAATAGTTTCTTTTTTTTAAATTTAAAATTATTTATTTTTTATTTGTTACATTAAAATACACAAGTAACTCCCTTCCTCCTTTCCCTGCCCCCATTAGAGAGGATATCATTTGACAAAAAGATATATGTATAAGTAAAACTATGTCTTAACTTATTATTCTTTAGGTGGACATATACAAGTTATTCTTCAAACAATATTTCTATTGTTTTATACAATATTCTTATGGTTCTACTCATTTCAGTCTTCAAAATTTCATGTTGAACTTTCTCTGTTTTTCCAAGATTAATCTGATCTTCATTTCTTATAGCTCTGTAGTATGCTATTACAATCATACACCACAACTTTTGATCAAGAGAACCAATTCTCATTTGTGGTTCCAAGAAATTGTAGAATGAGTACAGGTCACAACCTAGTAAAACTGACCCAGCAGATGGGCTGTTCCAAGATGAGGTTAACTGAGAAGCCTTAGTAAGATAGGGGGATTTCTATACCAAGGATGTGAAGACTTTCCTTGGGGGGAGAGGAGAATTTATTCCAATGGCACGAAGGTTGCTGGAGCAAGTGTTATAAGGAGCTTAGAGCTTGGTCAGACATCAAAGATCCCAAGGTCATCCCCTGCATCCTGGTCCATCACCAATCATCCTGACTTTTGTCTTGTCACTGGATTCTGATGACTCTGGAAGGGAGAGCAAGGCCAATGACTTTATGCAACTCTACCTCATTTAAATCCAATGTACATGTTAGACATCATAATGCCATTTATCCTCTTCAAAAATGAAGGAAGAATGACAACATCGCTGTCAGTAATGGATGAAAATTGCAAAGAGGTAGATTGAAGTAAGAAAATACTAACAATCCAAAAATGAAATGGGCTACTTTGGATCACAGTGGGTTCCCATTTGCTAGAGTTCTTCCAACAAAGGCTTTGTGATGACTTTTGGAGTACAATGTAGAAAGGATTCATGGCTATGGTATTACTGTTTTGAATGTCAAGGTTTTTTTTTCCTTCAGGAGGTGACCAATCATTTCCCTGCTCTTTTCAGCTTCCTCTCTAGTTCTATAGATCTGTTAAAGTTTCTTAAATGATTTATTGAAATATGGCATCCACCTTTTTCGATTGGTCATGGTTTTCAGGGAGGGAGGCTGAGAATTCTTAAGTCACTTCTCTTCAGTCTATTTGTCAGGACAGTTAATTTTGATAGCAGATACTATTCATTGATGTGGTCCTAAGAGACTCCTATTGGATATCAGAGACCGAGTTTGTCTCAGGCCTTTTGGGCATGACATCTGGGCTACCTGGGTACTTCTGTCCACTTGGAGCGGACACTGTCTTCTATTTTGGCTGAATAAGAGCTCTTGAAAGGCCCTGAATTGTGCATACAGTGTCTGACCTTGGTTCCCTAACAAGTGACCCTTTAGTAGCCCTCTGTATTCAGACCTTTACAGGTCTTGGCCCTACTGACTGGAGTTTGCATTGACTTCTGCCTCTCCTCCCCAAAATGACACATTTTCCCTCAGAATGCTCACAAGCTTCAGAATGTTTTCTTAAATGGTTCTAGACTGGGTACTGGAGCTTATTGGCATTTTGGCCTGATTTTCTGGTTCGTTGTTTTCTCTGGTTCCCCATTGATGGGGTTCTTCTCAATGGGAGCTTGATTGATTAGGATCTTCTAATTGTCATCTTAATTGATGATTTTCTAGAAAAGAACAGTTTAAATTAGATGGTCTCAGAGGTTTCAGTCATCTTTCAGCTTTCATGATTCTGTGAAATGAAATCTATTCTTTCTTCTATGCAATTCTAGACCTATTTAATTGACTGTCTACAGTTTCTCTCCAAAGTATTATGTAGTAATGGACCAGTTCAACAGGCTATTCCTCTAGCTGTATATCATAATCTGGACAATTGGCATTCGTAATCAACTTGTTTTTTCCTATGTAGATCGTTATTTTGGACTGTTTTGAGTTGTTTTGGATACCACTGAAAAGATTTTTATAAGAACTATAGGGCAAAAAAGAACCAGCACAATGTCATCAGCTGACAGGAACACCTAGAAGACTTCAACATTGATAGAGACAGTCTTTCCTGCTTAGACACTGCACTGGACATCCTCTGTGACACTGGCTAATATACGTGCCTTCCCCATATTTTTAGGTTCACTTGACATTGATAGTCAGAACTTTCCTGTTCCACACATCAAGAAATAGAGTATGATCATTATATATTCAAGAGAGGCACTTTACTGGACAATGGGTTTTGGGGTCACACTCTTTTCAAAGAAGTAAAGAATTTCATTGTTTGTTGATTACAAAAAAAAAGAGTCAATGCTCTACTCTCTGTGCCTTTTTTTAGCTAATTATGTGACAGAAAAGATATACTGTAGTATGTTGTAGAAAATTGTTTGTGAAAGCCTGTCTTCTCTTTCCATATTTTTGTAAAGATTTAGATGGATAGACAAGAAGAGAGATCATTCTCCCAAAGACTTTATAGGGATAAGAAAGAAGGTGTATAGATCAGTAATTACCAATGTCTTTTCTGATGCCTTTTTGTAGCAGTAATACCATACATGATTTTTTTTCACTTTGGAATATTGAAAGAGAATAATGGGCAGTAAGTTTCTAAAGGTAAGTTGAGGCCAAATTGAACACCAGTTCTTGAATTCTAGACTTTAATCTGTGAATAATCTGTAGGGAGGCATTGGTAATTTCTGAGTAAGAAAATTCAATGCTATAAATGGTGTTTTGAGAAGATCAATTGATGGTGATGGTATGAGCTTTGAGGGGGGGAGAGCCTGTAGGCAGGGAAATTAGCTCAGAAGCTATTGCAATAATTCAGGCATGAGGCAATGACGGCCAAGTCTAGGGTGGCGACAGTGGGAGAGGAAAGGAAAGGATGGATTCCAAAGACATGATGGACAAAACAACAGGATTTGGTGACTAACTGGATATGATGAAGGAAAAGTCAAAATGATTCCAAACTTTTAAACTTGAATTTTTGGGAGATGATACTTTTGGCAGAAATGAGAAAGACAGGAGACACACACATCCATGCACATACTAAATACAAACATCATTCATTATACAGAAATCCATCTACCACATCTATGCTGTAAGATAGAGACAAAGGCAGTAAACTACCCTGGGAGGAAAAGACCTGGATTTGAAGTCAGATTATCTGAGTTCAAATTTTCCCTTATTGTTGATTTAAGCAAGACATTTAACTTCTCTGGATCTCAGTTAACTCATCTTTAAAATGAGGGCTTTGAAGTAGATGTCTTCTAAGCTTTCTTTTAGGTCCCTAAATCTATGATCTTATGTTATACTCATACAACACCCTGCCCTCTCTGGTCCAATCCAGTGGCACAAACACAAGTATTTTATATGCTTTTATTTAAACTTGCAAGAATGTTATGCTTTCTGATATTCAGTTGGTAGAATAAAACTTGCTTTCTAAGGAGGCAGTGTTGTAGAGTGGAAAGATCACTTGCTTTTAAATCCCAAGATCTGTTTTAAAGTTCTGACTGTTCTGTTTAACAACCTGGGTGAGTCTGAGCAAGTCACTTAACCTTCTTAGATCTCAGTTTCTTTGTATGTAAAATACAGGAATTGGATTAGATGATACTTAAATCTCCTCTCACTCTCTAAATTATTGCTTCCTTAGCATTCTGCTTCTCCCACTGAATAACTGCCTGTCTCTAGGCAGCTTTGGCCAGAATGCCTTGCTCTCCCTTCCCTAACTAACCAGCATCAAAGTGAAGATTTATTTTGGAGCCAGGATGGTCAAGGGAGCCAATGCGGAAAGGGCCTTAGCCCATCTGTGGAGAGCTAGATTTAGGATCATTCTCATAATGAATGTACATTCAAGGAATGTGCCTCTGGGAAAGCTGGAGATGTTTCTATTCTAGTAGTTCTTTATTTTTTCATGCTGAGGTCCCTTGAGCAGTCAGATTAAATTTCACAGAACTCCATATGCTGCCATATTTTTTTGCCCCTCTCCCCCCTTCTCCCTGGTGGCTTCCTTTGCAGATTATACCCTCTAGCATTTCTACCTTCTTGTCATCCCTAATGTAGACTCCATCTCATATCTTTAAGGATGGATCTCTTCTCTTCATAGCTATGCCAAAATACCTTAGGAAGGGTTTAAAAATCAAGTCCTTCTATGGTTATTTTGAGTCTTTAGCAGTTAACATAGATAACTTGCCTTATCACAAAATAAAAACCATGTCCTGGAAAGTGGGACCTTCTGACACCAAAAAATATTAGTTTATAGAAAATAATATTGAGAAGTACTCTTTGTTTACACCTCTCACTCTCCCCACCTACTTTTGACACTCTAGGTAACTACATACCCAACTTACCACTAGTTATGTTTTGCCATTAGCCACAGTTTACTTCTAGGGATGCCTAACTATCACTGTGACTATTGTCACATTATTAGCTCCTTACATGTGGCATTCCTGCTTCTGTGTCTTTGTACACACCACTCCTATGCCAGGAATGTGCTCCTTTCTCCTTTCTACCTCATAGAATCCCTCTGTTCCTTCAAGATACAACTTGAGCAATCCCTTCTACCTGAGAACTTTTATGATTCCTTGACCTCTCATCCCCTACTGCTAGCATACTGCCATATTCATAAATATGTAAAAAATTTCTTGTACTTATTTTGTAAATAGTTATATAATACTTATACATGGTGCTGTAGAAGGTACTTGATCCTTCTGCTGCCTAGTCCTCTGAGGTATTACCTATCTGACCTTGTTATTATTGTGGAGTCATTTCAGGAGTGACTGATTCTTTGTGACCTCATTTGGGGTTTTCTTTTCTTCTTCCTTCCTTTGTTTTCCTTCCTTCGTTTTCCTTCCTTCCTTCCTTCCTTCCTTCCTTCCTTCCTTCCTTCCTTCCTTCCTTCCTTCCTTCCTTCCTTCCTTCCTTCCCTCCCTTACT
>NC_058134.1:49251934-49265941 GCF_016433145.1 Gracilinanus agilis | reverse complement strand
CTTCCTTTCTTTCATAGCAAATCATAACTTTTCCAACCATTTGGGATTTCTTGACAAAGATCCAGGAGTGGTTTGCCATTTCCTTCTCCAGCTCATTTGACAGATGATGAAACTGAGACAAATAGGATTAAGTGTCTTGCCCAGAGTTACACAGGTAATAAGTGTTTGAGGTCAGATTTGAACTCATGAACATGATTCTTGCTGACTCCAGACCTGGCACTCTATACACTATGGTGCCACCTAGCTGTCCTTCTATCTAGCCTAGGCCACATTTATTTAAACTTTATTCCCTTTCCTTTCTTATAACAGGTTTTAAAGAGTTAATTGGCCATATTCTATTGTAATAGCTAGTTCATCATTAGCCTAGAGGTGACATAATAGCCTCCAGGTCCCTGTAGTTTTTTTTTTTGCACTGTTTTATGGTATTCATGTTAGATGAAAAATTATTAGTATGATTAAAATAATTCAGAGTCCCCAGTTTGGAAAATTCCTAACATCCAAGCAGGAATTTAGCTCTATATCCTAACTCAAAGTTTTATGTATTTCTATCTAACTTTTGGCCTCTTTATATTTCAGACAAAATAAGGATACAGAAAATGTTTAGGTGAAACAAGCAAGCAGAATATAGTGCACCATCAGTTACTGGATGAGTAGAGTGTTGTCTTTTTTATTTTAAATTTTAATTTTTTATAGATTGTATATTGATGCAATTTTAAATATTCATTTTCTGACATTTTACAATCTGTGTTCTCTCCCTCTCTCCTCCCCCTCTCTCCTCCCCAAGAAGGCAGGTAATGTGATATCAATCGTACATATATTATCATATAATACATATGTCCATGCCCTTTATGTTGTGAAACAAGACACATGATGCTTAGAATAGAGAGCTTGCTACATACTGTACAATTATTATCTTGTTTGATCCTCACAACCTTTCAATGTAGGTACCATTATTATCCCTATTTTATAGTTGAGAAAACTGAGGTAGGCAGTGATGAAATGACTTGCCTGGAGTCACACAGCTAGGAAGTATCTGAAGATTTGAACTCAGGCCATTCTGACTGGGACCAGGGTTCTAATCTCTGGGCCACCAGCTCATTTCAGCATGAGTCCCCTCTTTCTAGAGGTTGGCAGAACCCAATGGCTCACCATGATCTTTTATCTCTGTCAGAGCTCAATTATTGTCTCCCTTCCACCAATTCTTTCTAACTCAGCTTAATTCCTGTGACCTACTAGGAATATTGGTCCCCTGATGTTGCTTTTTCTCATCTCTTGCAGCCGCCATTTCTTTTTCTCCATCTTGTCCTTGTCCATCTTTGTAACTCACTTTCTTCTTCATGACTTTTGTATATAATAGAAAGAACATTGGCCATGGAATGCTGTACTAGGAGGCATGAAACTTGAGTTCAAACCCCTCCTTTGTTACTTCCTCCCTATGTGATCTTGGGTGGATCACATTTCCTAACCTTGGTTCTCTTATCTATGCAATAAAGGAGATGGAAGAGAGGGCACATCCAAGTTCCCAGTTAATCTTTAAATCTATGAGTAATTTTAAAAGTTCCAGTGAAACCCTCCTCATTAGTGGGAAAAAATGTATCTCTGGAAAAATATCTGCCTTTCCCAGATGTGACAGTACCTGGACTTACTGGATTAGTTTCATTCCTTTGGGTTAAGTGCTATGATCTCCCTGAGGTCATCTTTTAAAATTCCAAGAATCTTCAGAGGGTTAATAGTTTGTAACCAACACCTTACGGTGAATTAGTATATCAGATGCTCTAAAAGAGGATGAGGAAACATTGAAAAAAAATTGGAAGGACATCATAGGCCTGAGGGAGATTGTAAAGGTATGCCAATGACAAATTTGACCAACTTAATTTTACATTGGGCCAGCCCAAAATAAGGTTTTTAATTTCATAGAAAATATGAGGGTATTTTTGTTTTACATTATTGAAGCTAAAAAAACCATGCCTTTATTTCAATTTACTATTTCCTAGTTATACTTATATTCAAGATTACTCACTATACCCTTAACATAAATTGCACCAAAGTTTAATCCTTTTATGGGCTTGGAAGAAACCTTTCAGTGTAGTTCTTGGTTAATTTTAGACAAGTGTTAATTGCAAGAAGGCGTTTTTTGAGTCACTGTGTTTAATGGGATAGGAACTGCTTCTGAAAAGATTGCCAACTGGTACAATTCATATATGTGTGTGTGTGTGTGTGTGTGTGTGTGTGTGTGTGTGTGTTTAAGAAATTTCCAAATAGGCACTTACTTTGACTGAGTTCCCACAGAAAAGAAAAATTCATGAAGACATCTGTTGCCAAAATCATTAAAGAAAAATATTTAAAGGATATTAAATAGGAGAAAGCACTTTATAAAAATGAAAAAAAGTTCTGGATAGAATGAGGAAAAATATAAAACCATTCCAGATTGTGCTAAATAGGTGCAGTTTTCCAAAAGCAAACTGGTAAAAGGGAGGATGTGACTATTATTTGGGTGTGATCAATTCAACGAACATTTACTTTATGACTGCTACATATATGATAACTCCCCCTGAGCTATTGATACAAAGATGAAAAATGACAAGTCTTTGTCCCCAGAGTACAGAGTGTGGGGTGGGGGTGAGGGGAGAAGATTAAAAAAATAACTATAATCATGCAACCAGGTTAAAAATGATTATTAATAAATGTTTAAAAAATTAAAAAAATAACCATAATATATTAGACTAGGAGCAGTTAAACAGGGTGACATGAAAGTGTGAAGGGGGTAACTGGATTACTCCGGGCTAAGGAATAATTAGGGAAGTTATCATGGGGTAGCACTGGTACCTAAACTAAGCTTTGGGAGAGGAGAAACATGTCAATAGGTAGAGATCTGGGAAAACTTCTTTCCTCAAATGGAGAATGGTATAGATCAGTGCTGATGAGCCTTTTTCTGAGTTCAATTGACCAGAGGGCAAATTGAAGCTTCTATAAGCCCCTGCATTACCTGAGAGAGCTGAGGGAGGAAGTGCTTGCTTTGGGCAGCTGGATGGAGGGGCAGATCATTCAAAAAGTGTCCTCAAGTGCTGGGAAGAGAGGGGATGGAGCAGCTCCCCGAGTGCTGGCTCTGCATGTGTGCCACATTTTCACCAATGCTGGTTTAGAGGCTACCTGAGATCTTATAAGTAGCTCATAAACTCTCATCTGATATCATTGTTTTCAGCCCCAAAGAGAGGACAAATTAAATAAAAACAAAGTAACTTAATTAAAAATATTTAGGAAAAACTCTCCTATCTTTATACAAAGAAATACAGTCTCCCACAGATTCCCATACAACTGGAGCACATATAGCTTTAACAATTCATGCTTAGGACTATACCCCAGGTAGAAAATTTCTGTATTCCTGAAACAGCCAATTTCTGCTTCCTTACAGAACTACTGCCACCATTAACTGTATTGCTATCTTTTCTGTATTGTCATCTATGATGTTCTCCACCGACTAGCTATTATCATCTTCTAGTCTTGCAGCTATTTCTCCATTTGGAATATTTCTCTGACTATCTCTGTTACACACACACACACACACACACACACACACACACACACACACACACACACACCATAGCTTCAGGAGTATCTTATTTTATGAATCAGGCCCAAAAGTTGGATCCAGCCAACACAGTGAAATTCTCTTTGGTCAGAGCTTTATTTTGAACCTTTGCTTCCTCTTTAGAACCAAATACTCCAGTCCCACTTTATATTTGGGTCTTTCAATTCTCAATAGGTCCCTGGTTGTTGTTCTTGGGATTTATTTAGCAAGACTAGTAAACACAGAGTAGAGTTGGTGACTCAAATCTCTATTTTCCTACATGTACAGGTAAGTAATCTAATTTAGTTCAAGTTTACAGGGTATGTTGGGAAGCAGAATGAAATAATGTTGGAAAGGTAGAGTAGACCCAAATAATAGGGAACTTTGAATGTGAGGTTGTCTTTGATTGTCAGTCATGAGGAGGCATTGAAGATTTTTTAAAGCTCCAGGAATATTGATGTAATCAGAACTGTGTATCAGTCTTGTCATCTCCTCTCTCCTTTCTTATTCTCCTCTCCACTCCCTCCCTTCTGCTCCTCTTTTCCTCACTTTCTTCCCTTCCTCTCTTTTCCTCTCTTCTCCTTCAGAGATATCTTGGAATCTTCCTTCCTTACTGCTTCCAGATCCCACTTGTTTTATTTTGTTATAGAGAAAAGCTCAATGGGTGGTTGTGGTGGGACAATAAATAGAAATAACAGTTGTGAGACAAAAAGCAATCATAAACTATAACAAGATAATATTAAGGAGCATGAGAAATTGTCATAAGCCTGGAGAAGGGCAAATGTCCTGATTTTTAAAAAGAAGGAAAGATGATGCCATTCACAAATCACAGGGAGGTTCACTTTGGTTCTTGATAAAATTCTAGAATTTATATAGAAAAACTAGGTTCCTGAAAATTCTTATTTTCAAGTCAGCCTATGGAAGATGAAATTTCAGGCTAATGCTTTAATTACAAAAATAAAAATATTTTCACAGCTCATGTCCTTACCAGTGCAACACCCTCTTATACAGATCATGGTAGTCACAAATTCAATAGAAACTTGCCCCCTCCAATTTGACGGAGACATAAAATTAACACAAATAACAAGAGAAAATCAAGTAGTTTACTCATTCACAAATGACTACAACTCTCCTAAGCATTCTGGATCTACATTCCATTTAAAAATAATTCAGAGATGCCACCAAGGTCATATCTCTCTATTTTGTCCATAAGAATAATATAGTTTATCTCAATAATATCTTAAAAAACACATTATTTTGGCATGACCCATTTTTTATATAAAGTCATGCTGCCTCTTTCCCTTTTAGATTCTCACAACTCATTTCTTTAATTAAATTTAGTGGTTAAGATCCAGGAAAAAAAGGCCCCAATACCTCATGATACCTTGGATCAAGAAGACATTACTCATTGAAAGAAATTTGCTGGACTAAACTTCCCAGAAGTCTGTATATCTCCCCATAGAATGGTGACATCTCTAGCCAATGACTATCTGGAGTTCTCTATTCCATGCAAGACACAGATTTCAACAAGATAATATGCCAGTTGACCTGGTCTATTTAGACTGATCAAAAACTTCTGGAGTTTTGAAATTGGTTGGAATCAACTCTAATCAGTCCAAAGTCATGGTAGGATATTTCTGGCAATGAGCTAGAATTCAGTACCTGAACAGTCTAACAATTTATACATTCAGTTCAAAAGATTACACGAAGCTAGGAAGCAGCTGGCAGGGATCATGGTGGAAGACATATGCGTTTAACCCTGAGATTCTGTGATTCACCACTTGTGTTCTATTGGAAAAGTAATGGGAGAACTAGGAGATCACAGTGCCACAGAGATTAAAGGAGAGCACACCACAAAAGAAAATGATCAATAGCCATTAGATGCTACAGCAAGCACATAGAGAGTGAAGACTGAGAACTTTTTTCATTAAAAAGTGTTTTTAGTGACAGCAATTTTAGTAGAAGTTTGGAATTGAAGCTAGATTTGGGAGCAGGAGTTTAAAGAGTGAGTAGATGGTGGAGAAAGAGGAGTCAAAAGTTATGCATTACTTCAGAAATGTATAAACTGGAAGTATGCATTATTCAGTTTAATTAATGAGTCTCATGCATTTGGAAGGACAGGTACTGATCAGTTTTTGTTGTTGCATTCCCCAGGGCTGGGCATAGTGTACATAGAGTCCTGAAAATTTTTTGATGAACTGCTGAATTTAATTTTGTGAAGAAAATTAAAGAATGACAAAACATCATAACAAACAATATTTTCCTCTTCCATCCCTTTCAAAGTTTAGCTAACTTTTAAAAATATAAAATTTAGCTATACCAGATATGAAACTATACTATAAAGCAATAATCATCAAAATAATTTGGAAATGGCTAAGAAATAGAATAGTGGATCAATGGAATAGGTTAGTTAATTAAAAGAAAGTAGTTAAAGACACAAATATTCAAACTGTTGGGGGAAAAACTTACTATTTCATAAAATTTTCTGGGAAAACTAGAACATGATATGTCAGAGACTAGGTATAGATCAATGTTTCACAGCATATATCAAAATAAAGTCAAAAAGGATTCTTGATCTAGAAATAAAGGGTAAGACCATGAACAAATTAGGGGAACATGGAAAAGTTTACCTGTTAAACTTATGGATAAGGGAAAATTTTATGACCAAATGACATAGAGAACATAATGAAAAATGAAATTGATAATTTTTATTACATTAAATTAAAAAAGTTTTGAACAAACAAAACCAATGCAATCAATATTAGAAGGGAAACAACAAATTAGAGAAAATTTTTAAAGCAAATTTATCTGACAAAGATCCCATTTCTCAAATATTTAGAGAATGGAGTCAAATTTATGATAAATCAAAGCATTCTCCTGGTGATAGTCAAAAGCTACGAACAGGCAATTCTCAGATGAAGAAATTAAAGCTATTGATAGTCATATGAAAAAAATATTCCAAATCACTATTGATTAGAGAAATGTAAATTAAGACAATTCTGAGGTATCTCCTGACACCTGTCAGATAGGTTAACATGACCAAAAAAGGAAAATGATGTGTTGGAAGGGATGTAAAAAAATTGGGACATTAATTCACTGTTGATATAACTATGAACTGATATAACTATTCTAGAGAGCAATATGGAACCATACCCAAAGGACCATAAAACCCTTTGATTTAGCAATCCCTCTACTGGGGCTATATTCCAAAAAGATCAGAGATAGAAGAAAAGGACCTGCTTGTGCAAAAATATTTATAGTAGTTCTTTTGATAGTGGCAAAGAATTGGAGACTGAGGGGATGTCCATCAATTCAGTAATGGTTGGTCAAGTTGTGGTATATGATTGTAATGGAATACTGTTGCACCATAAGAAACGACACATGGATGAGTTCAGAATGAGTTCAGATGAGTTCAGAAAAACCTAGAAAGACTTATATGAACAGAAGCAAAGTGAAATGAGAAGAACCAGAACATTCTATATAGTAAGAGAAATATTGTACAATGATCAGCTGTGAAGAATTAAACTATTATCAGCCAAGCAAAGTTCCAAGATAACCCTGAAGAACTTAAGATGAAGATGCTATCCACAACAATTGAAGGAACTGGCAGAGTATGAATGGAGATCAAAGCATTCCATTTTCCGCTTTATTCTCTTCATGACTTTTTATTGTATGTATGATATGTGTTTTCTTTCACAGGATGAGGGATATGGAAATAATGTGTTGCATTACAGCACTGGCATAACTAATGTCAGACTATTTATCATCTTGAGAGAATCTGCATCAAAAAATATCTGATAACAATTGTCAATAATTGTTTCTACATGTAATTGAAAGATAATTTCAATTTTAAAAAATGTAAATTTTTAGGGGGAAGCCATCTGGATTATGATTTTTGCTTTACATTTGTGCATTTTTTTATAGATTTTACTTTAGGGCTCTAATATCTAAAAGGAGAAAGAACTCAAAGCAACCCTCTAATAATCTCTTGGTTATTTCTAGACACCTCAGATTCATAACTTATCTTCATTTTTCTTCTGGGAATATATGGAAAACAGCTCTGATTTGATTTAAGCCCTATTTGTGAACCAGTTACTAAATTATGCTTTGCTTTATTTAGCTGTTGATAATTCATTTTATTAAGAACTCCTGACCTTCATGTAGCCTTTCCCCTTTAAGGTTTTGTGTGCCGTTTGGCTTAGGAAGGTCTTGACCTGAGAAACTCAACCTGGCTAGTCTGATCCAGGGGAGGGAAAAATGTAACACCTAGGAGATTGGAGTAAACAGCAAAACCATTCCAACTTAATCTGGGCTGAAATGCTTGGAATGTGGGAGCCACGGATGATGCCTGTTGTCTGTGTGTCTGACTGAATCCTTTCTTTTCTTCCAGCAAAGCAGAGCCTGGGACTTAGGCCAAATGCCTGCCACTTACCTTAAATTGATCAGCCACTTTGAGATGAAAAACATTGAAAACTGCCACGCCAGGGAAACAAGGCTCCCTTCACATTAAAGGCAAATTGCGACTTGGGGTTTGCTGTGATCTTTTTTCCATTTTATCCAGTTTTTCACAGTGCACACTTTTTTTTTCCTTTCCATTTATACTCCAATGCAGAAGCCAATAGTTACAGCATCTTGGCCAAGCATTCATTAAGGTTTATAAAAACAAAATTTATGGTTATTTAGGAGTTGGCACAAAGGCAGGCTGTTTCTGGAAAAAAGAAGAAGAAATACAGTTTGGAAATATAAGTCTAAACCAGGCCTCCAACAAAGGCCTCTACTATACCATGGTGTGCTGTATTCTCAGCTTTGCTGCTTAGAGGGAAAGGAAATAAGCTTTGAGATAAACTGCCCATCTATTCTGACCTGATGTAATTCAACAAATGTCTTTGGGGCCAATCGTGTGGAAGGCACTATGCGTAGGGGGATGGGTGGATGTGATATAAAGAGATGATGATGATGATGATGATGATGATGATGATGATGATGATGATGATGATGATGATGATGATGATGATGATAATCCCATCTGCTACTGAAGTTGTACTGAGATGGAAGGTACGGATTAAAAAAAATTAGGAGGAGAGAGTTTTTCCAGGTTCATTTCAATCTGAAACCCATCAAAAAAAAAAAGTGAGAAGAACACAATGTAGATGATAACCCCATTGGAAATCCAAGCCATTGCCCATGTTGCAAGCACAACAGAAAGGAGAGGAATGCAAATGGAAGTGATGCACAGAGGGGACAACATATGTCTGAGATTGTTAATGGAAGCAGCATCTTGTTCATTCTTTTTTTAAAATCCCGTCTGACTCTTTGTGACTCCATTTAGGATTTTATTGGCAAAGATCTGAGTAGATTGCCATTTTTTCCTCCAGCTCCTTTTATAAATGAGGAAACTGAAGAAACCAGGGTAAGTGACTTGCCCAAAGTTACAGAGGTAATACCTCTAGGAGGCTAGATTTGAACTTAGGAAGACAAGTCTTCTTGACTCCAAGTTGGGCACTGTATTCATTGCGCCATCTAGCTGCCCTACAAAGAGCTTTAAGATTTGCAGAGTCCCTTATATATGTTATCTCATTTGATCTTCTACAACAAAGCACTATTATTATCCCATTTTTTCAAATAGGTAAACTAAGGCTAAGTAATTTGCCCATGGTCATAAAATTAGTATTTGTGGTAGAATTTGAATTCCAATCTTTCTGACTTTAACACTTTACCCTATGTCAGAAAACTGATGACAAAAAGAACACTAATATGTCAAATAAATTGAAAAGAAGATGGGCATACTTAAGAGCAGAATATTGAGCAAAGCCCTTTTTGAGTTTGATAGCATGAATTCAACTAGCTGAACAAGTGAAACAAAATAGGAGATTTTTAAAAAGTTGGTAACTGTTATAACCATTATGAACAAATGCTTTCCCCCACAGGATTTGACAGAAAGTGTAATAACACATGTACAACAAAATATACAGTGGTAGCTACTGCAGTGGCAAGTACCATAGGAGGAAAAAAGGGGTTATCAAGCAATTCCCCTAAAGAAAGGGACGAAACAGCATAATTTGCAGAAATTACTTGAGAGTTATTGGAGATCTTTCGAAAGGCACTAGATTATATCAATAACTAGTATATATATACACACATATGTATATATATACACACATATAAAATATGTATAGATATATCAGAAAATTTGAACATCAAATTGTTCAATTAAAGGAAGCAGATAAGAAATGTAGAAGTGAATCTAAAAAATAAAATGAATTTCAGGAAATCTAGATTCTCAATTAGAAATTGAAAGTAAAAGTCAAAAGATTAAGGTGATATAAGAAGTCAAAGCACTATAAAAAATCAAATAAACAATTCAATATCAGTCAGTTTTTTTTATTACAGAAACTTGAAAAGTAAAAAAAAAAGAAAGGTTGAGAAGAACATCTGAAGAAGGAAGATATGGAAAATTTCTGGTTGGCTGGATGGTCACAAGAAGTCCAACATAATGAAAATACAAATTGGATGAAATGAGAAATAGGAAACGGGCACCATTAATATAATGAATGACAGAACAATTACGTCAAAGGAGGTGACTGAAATTCTAGCTTCTTTGCAAAAGTGGAAAGTGGCAGGGCTAGAGACATCCATAATTACTGGCTCAAATGCTTCACAGTAGTGTGTGAATTACTAGCAAAGCATTTTACTGACTTCTTTTTAGCTGTAAGTCTGATCCTACTGTTCTCAACAGAAGGCATCAAATATCTTTCACCAGAAGATGAGAGCATCAAATGACTTCTTTAAAATGCCAATTATTGACTAATTACGTATTTTTGTACTTTACACAAAATATTCACAGTTTGGATCACTCAAAGAAAAACTCTTACAGGAAAACATAATTTTGGCTAAAATGCTAAAAGGCTAAGTCATAAAGTTGTTGCTAGGGAGTAAAAATCTATTCCTTGACTGAACAAGCAACCACAAAACACCAGCATATTGATATCCCTTTTATTCACTATTACAAAGGCTTTGATCCAGTTCCACATTGGTGGCTTAGTCAGGATGTATAAATATATAATACAGACCCAAGTAGAATGAGAACATTAGAGTATTTGATGTACAGATGGAAAACTGTACTGCACCACCAATATAATAGTCAACAATTTACATAAAACATAGCTTTTTTCAGGAAGATTTCATCTGGCGAAGCCACTCTTATGGAGAAATGACTAGCCATCTCCACCTGTTTGTATGGGTGTTGCAGTCACAACTGAAAAAGAAAGTCCTCATCATCAAAGTCCTTGGCACTAACAAATAGTACAGCATTTGAGACCAATACTGCATTTTTTAGTGGAAATAATACCAAATAAGATACATTACCATCTGCTTTATAGTTATATACCCTAAAGTTTGTGAAATTTTCCCAACAAACTTGCAGACAAAACATTCTATGTGTGTTATTTCTCTCCCTAGAATATAAGCTCCATGAGAGCAGAATCTATCTTACTTTTTTTATGTCCACAGGGTGTAGTACAATGCTTTGCACATAGGAAGCACCTAAATATTTTTTCATTTGTTCATTCAAATCCTCTATGGTTCTACCAAAAGATTAACATGACCAAAAGATTCTTTACCAAAAATCAAAAACAAAATAAACCCCCCAAAATGAATAGATACTCTCTGAGCTCAGATAAAATGCAGAGTAAAAAAAAAACCATTACAAATAACAAAAGGGCATCACTTTATAAACAATAGTGGAGACGGACAACAGGCATACTATAGGATTTGTTGAAATTCACGAAAACATGGTTTACCTCAGAAGAAGCCAATGAAATGGCTAAGATTGTAGAGAGGAATCAAAAGGCTCTCTCCATGGGCAACAGCTGCAAGAATTGAACTAAGAATATTTTGGCAAGAACCTTCAACCAACAAATATGAAATAACAACAAGCATCAAATGGCTGATTCATGTAGATACGTTTGTCAGCATGGAGAGATTTATGATGATAATTAAGAATCAGGTCATGGTCTTCCGAAACTATAAATATATACTTAAGGTGACAAGACTTAGTGACAAATGCAGATTCTGTAAGGAAATGATAGAAACCATCGAACACATCACCACAGGCTGTAAAACTTTGCATCTGCTGAATACCTAGCAAAACATGACTGCGTAGAATTGCTCCCTATTGGTCCTGGACTGACAGTCAACAGTTCTTCATGAAATATTTTAGGGAATACAATCAATGAACTATAGTTTATTGGAGTGAAAAACTAGGAAGAGGCTTCCGGGTTAAGATGGCGGCAGAGTAAGAAGCAGCTCTTAACCTCTCCTGACCGAAACATACAAAACTCCTCAAGGGGACATAAAAACAAGTCCAGACGAACGGAGGAACCCCACAACAGGGCACAGCGTGGAAGGTACGTGGAATCGAGACATTTCCAAGCTAAAAAGGGCTCTCACTCACTCAATCGCGAGCTGAGCAACCGCCCCACCCCCACCCCCTCCACACTCACCTATAGCTCCGAACCCAGCTAAAAAGAAATAGAGCAAGTTTGGGGCACCCATCGAGTCATCAGCAGCTCCGGGACCTGTTCCTGACAGCAGCAAGACTTAGGACCCCATTAAGTCAAAAAAAGCACGCGAAATCTGAGCGCGCGCCGGAGCAGGACGCTGGGCGCGCAGAGTGCCAGCTGAGTAGAGGCGTGGGTGGAGGCAGAACTAAGCCTAAGTGGGGAACCAGTGCAGACGGGTATACGACTGTGGAAACAGCGCCCTGAGACTTGTAAAGAAACCTCCAGCAGAGGATCAAGCAAGAGGGCCCACCAGGGGGCTTGACCTTGGAAAAAACCAGAATTCAGACCTCAAGAGCCAATAGATTGGGAACAGACACTGAGCCCGAGGATAAAGCTGAGAAGCTGCTGGGCTAATGATGGCTACTCAGCATCAGGAGGTTCAGAAGAGAAAGAATAATAACAAAAAGAAGAAGTCTTTAACACTCGACAGCTTTTACACAGAGAAAATCCAGACAACCGAGCAAACAGAGGAGGAGAACAAACAAGCATCCGGACCCTCCTCAAATAAGGAAAACTCCTCACAAGCTATGGAAGAGTTCAAAACTGAGATTCTGAGGAAAATGGAAGAGATGTGGCAAGAAAATAACTGTTTAAAAGGTAAAATCTTGCAATTGGAAAGTGAGGCTCAGAAATCAAATGAACTGATAAGCAAATTGAACACCAGAAATGATAAGATTGAAAAGGAATACCAAAAGATTATAGCCGAAAACCAAAAGATTATAGCCGATAACCAGTCCCTAAAGGCTAGAGTCGAGCAATTAGAAACCAATGATCTCTCAAGACAACAAGAACAAATAAAACAAAGTCAAAAGACTGAAAAAATAGAAGGAAATATGAAATATCTCAATGAGAGAGTGACAGACCAAGAAAACCGGTCTAGAAGAGACAATTTGAGAATAATTGGTCTTCCAGAAAACCCAGAAATTAATAGAAACCTGGACTCCGTACTAAAAGAAATTATTCAGCAAAATCGCCCTGAAGTCCTACAACAAGAGGGCAATATAGACATCGAAAGGATCCATAGAACACCCACCATATTCGACCCAGAGAAGAAATCGGTTAGAAATATTATTGCCAAATTCAAAAGCTTTTAAGCAAAAGAAAAAATCTTACAAGAAGCCAGAAAGAGACAATTCAAATATCAAGGAGCACCAATCAGGATCACACAGGATCTGGCAGCCTCCACACTAAAAGACCGTAAGGCTTGGAATACAATATTCAGAAAGGCAAGAGAGCTGGGCCTGCAACCACGGATCAACTACCCATCAAAATTGACTATATATTTCCAGGGGAAAGTATGGGCATTCAACAAAATTGAAGAATTCCAGGTATTTGCACAGAAAAGACCAGGGCTGAATGGAAAGTTTGATATCGAACCACAAAAATCGAGAGAAACCTGAAAAGGTAAATAAGTTACAGAGGGAAAAGAAAGAAAACTTGTAATTTTTAAATTTGCCTTTTTAAGGGCCTCAGTGAGATCTAATTATCTGTATTCCTATGTAGAGAAATGTTATGTTTAATTCTCTGTAGTGAACTCTATTCACTATTATAATATTCACTATTATAGTAATCAGAAGAATAATTTACAGGGTGAGGGTGGAACACTAAATAATCTAAGATGGCATGGGGGATGGGAAAGAGGGGGTAAATAGCAGGGGATACCAAGAGAAACTTGAGCGAATAAGAAAATAGAATATTCTATTACACACAAAGAGGGCATGGAAGGGAGAGGGGACAAATACTATTATAAGAAGGAGAGGAAGAGAGCATTAAGAGGTAATAATCAAACCTTACTCTTAGTGTAATCAACCCGGAGAGGGAAGAGTAGTTAAACTATCCATTGGGAAATAAAACTCTTATCTAACCCTTCTGAGAAAG
>NC_058134.1:49161025-49231939 GCF_016433145.1 Gracilinanus agilis | reverse complement strand
AACCAACCTTGCATTCCTGGTATAAATCCCACCTGATCATGGTGGATGATCTTCTTAATTACTTGCTGGAGTCTCTTTGCTAGTATTCTATTTAAGATTTTTGCATCTATGTTCATTAGGGAGATTGGTCTGTAGTTTTCTTTCTCTGTTTTTGATCTCCCTGGCTTTGGAATCAGTACCATATTTGTGTCATAAAAGGAAATTGGTAGGACTCCTTCTTTGCTTATCTTATCAAATGATTTGTATAGTATTGGTATTAGTTGCTCTTTGAGTGTCTGATAGAATTCACTTGTGAATCCATCGGGCCCCGGTGATTTTTTCTTAGGGAGTTCTTTGATGGCTTGTTCAATTTCTTTTTCTGATATGGGATTATTTAGGTATTCTATTTCTTCTGCTGTTAATCTAGGCAGTTTATATTTTTGTAAATATTCGTCCATATCTTCTAAATTGTTATATTTATTGCCATATAATTGGGCAAAATAGTTTTTAATGATTGCCTTAATTTCCCCTTCATTAGAGGTGAGGTCTCCCTTTTCATCTTTGATACTATCAATTTGGTTTTCTTCTTTCCTTTTTTTTATTAGATTGACCAGTACTTTGTCTATTTTATCTGTCTTTTCAAAGTACCAGCTTCTAGTCTTATTTATTAATTCAATAGTTCTTTTACTTTCGATTTTTATTAATTTCTCCCTTGGTTTTTAGTATTTCTAATTTAGTTTTCATCTGGGGATTTTTAATTTGCTCGCTTTCTAATTTTTTGAGTTGCATGCCCAATTCATTGATCTCTGCCCTCCTTAATTTGTTAATATATGCACTCAAGGATATAAATTTCCCCCTGAGTACTGCCTTGGCTGCATCCCACAGAGTTTGGTAGGATGTCTCATCATTGTCATTTTCTTCAATGAAATTGTTGATTGTTTCTATGATTCCTTCTTTGACAAATTGGTTTTGGAGAATCATATTATTTAATTTCCAATTAGTTTTTGATTTTCCTGTCCAGGTGCCCTTACTAATTATTATTTTTATTGCATTATGATCTGAGAAGGTTACATTTATTATTTCTGCTCTTTTGCATTTGTTTGCAATGTTTCTATGCCCTATAATATGGTCAATCTTTGTGAATGTGCCATGTGCAGCTGAAAAGAAGGTGTATTCCTTTTTGTCCCTATTTATTTTTCTCCACATATCAATTAAATCTAATTTTTCTAGGACTTCATTCATCTCTCTTACCTCTTTCTTATTTATTTTTCGGTTTGATTTATCTAGATCTGAAAGAGGAATATTTAGATCTCCCACTAGTATGGTTTTACTATCTATTTCCTTCTTGAGCTCTGCCAGTTTCTCCTTTATGAATTTGGGTGCTATGCCACTTGGTGCATACATATTGAGCAGTGTTATTTCCTCATTCTGTGCCCTGCGTCCGTTCTCTGCGTCCTGCTCCCACGCTCAGATTTTGTGTGTTTTCTTTAGCTTTTTGGGGTCCTAAATCTTGCTCCTCTCAGGAACAGGCCCCGCAGCTGCCAATGACTTGATGGGTGCCCCAAACTTGCTCTATTTCTTTTTAGCTGGCTTTGGCGCTATAGGTGTTGTGTGTGGAGGGGGTGGAGGTGGGGTGGTTGCTCAGCCCGCGATTTAGTGAGAGCTGTTTCACCCCTTTATAGCATGGAAATGCCCTGATTCCACGTACCTTCCACGCTGTGCCCTGTTGTGGGGTTCCTCCGTTCGTCTGGACTTGTTTTTATGTCCCCTTAAGGAGTTTTGTGTGTTTCGGTCAGGAGAAGTTAAGAGTTGCTTCTTACTCTGCCGCCATCTTAACCTGGAACTGTCCATTTCTTTGTGATCCTGTAGACCATATCATCCATGAAGTTTTCCTGGCAAAGGTAGGAGAATGATTTGTCATTTCCATCTCCATGGATTAAGGCAAACAGAAATTAAATGACTTGCTCAGGGATGCATAGTTAGGAAGTGCCAGAGGCTGGATTTGAACTTCTGTCTTTCAGACTCTAGGCCTAGCTCTCTATTCACTGAGACATCTAGCTGCCCATCTGCATTGGAGGAGGGAATTTTCTTATTAGGAATTCCAGTGAAATCTCAGATTAGGATCTTTCTTTCCCTTCCCTTCTCCTCCTTCCCACCATCTGAAAAAAAATAAAGTTTCAACTTCATAGAAGCAAGGCAGTTTGATTTAATGTAATGAACATTAACCTTGGACTCCAAAGACTGGTTCAAATATCAAATTCAAGTTTTGATTGTGACTGCTTTTACCTTGTTTAATTAAAACTGCTCGTGTCTTCTAAGGTTCCTGTCTTGAGGCAAGTACTAGCTACTTCATCCTAATTCTAATCCACTGTTTGTACAATACGAGTTTATTTCTATATATTTATATGTGATTGATACTTAACATTTTAATTTGGCAGATTTGATTAATGCATGATTACCTACTAAATGGATTTCACATTATTTCTCCTCATTCATTCTTCACTCTAGCCAAAGTGGTCTGCTTGTTCTTACATGACAATTCTAGCTTTTGTACAAAATATTCCCAATTCCTGGAATGCTCTCCCTCTTCACCTTGGTATTTTGGAATCCCAAATTCCCTTTAAGGATCAGATCAAGCACCATTTCTTACAGGAAGACTTTTTTTTTTCTCTTAAAAAATCTTTACCTTCCATCTTGGAATCCAGACTGCATATCATTTCTAAGAGGTAAAAATCTATAAGGCTAGACAATAGAGATTTAGAGACTTGCCCAGAGTCATAACATCTAGGGAGTGTCTGAAGTCATATTTGAACCCAGGACCTCCCATCTCATTGCCTGGCTCTTATTCTACTGAACCACCTGGTTTACTCCATGAAACTTTTCTTTATCTCACCACAGTTGTTAGTCCCTGTCCCCATAGATTTATTTGAATTCATTTACTTTAATCATTTGCCTATGTATGTGCGCATTTGTGTGTATACATACATAATATATTCATTTTTGTTTATCTTTGTATATATTGTTTCTCTTTAGTAGAATGAAAGCTCCTTGAGGACAGAGACTGTTTAGTTTTCATTTTTTTTTTTATCACCATTGCTTAGGGCAGTTTCTGGAGCATAATTACAGACTTAATCTGTTCTTGTTGAATTAATAAGAGAGTTTTACTTTCAAGCAAGGTCCATTTTTATTTATATGTAGAAATGTATGTAATATTGTATATAATATTATATAAGCAAGTATAGTGCATAAGTAGTCTCTCAAGTCTCTGATTTGGATTCTCGTTTTGTTTTGTTTTACTCATCCACCTCTATAAACCAGGGTCTACTTAGCAGAAAAGGGACTACAGAACCAGTTCAAGTTTTCTGCCTGAATGACTGTTTTCCTTTTCATGTTCAGATAAAGGTCCAAACTCCTCTCCAACTTGATAAGAGGTGAAAGGTTGCCAGAGATGGGAGACTTTGGTGATAGGGGGCTCCCCTTGCCCCAGAGGAAGCAACAAAAAGATGAGTATTGGACTACACACAAAACTTTTACTACGTGTATATCTATAGCACAAATGTCTGTGCTTATTGGGCACATGAGGTTAATCATCTTGTCTCTTTACAAGAGGAAAGGACAGCTTTATTTATATGTGTTTGTATTTAGGGGAGTACCTTTGGAATGGTTCCTTTTATGCAGGTGAATTCCAATTACAGAGCATAGATGGCAGACTTGGAGGAACACAGGTCAGAATCTTTAAAATTAGCATTTACTGTCTTGAGTATGAATCTTAAACCTTAAAACTGTCTATTTTGATAACTGTTTGGCTTTTAACAGTGAAAAATAACACATATATAACATACCTGTATAATATAATGCACATATAATATATGGATATGGGGCAAAGGAAGCCCCATATCACCCAAATCTTCCATCTATAGCAATTTATTCCTCTTATCAAAGAGAAGGAGAATTTTGGCTTTTATCTGAACCGTGAAAGGAGAAAATGGAGTCAGGCAGACAGAAATATAATCTATATAACATATATATTTGTTTTTTATTATATTTATTATATCTGTATTGATATTATTATAACATAAAATATAAATACATATACATATATGATGTATGTTGACTATATAATAAATAAAATGTTTACATATATAAATAAAACTGTATTTTCATGAAGAATATTTATGTGTTAAAAACTAATGTCAGTGATAGATATTCAGAATAAGAAACATCATTGATAAGAACCTAAATTCTTAAAAAGTTAACATGCTGCCATGACATTTACAAAATCATTGCTCCTTGCTTAACAAGCTTGAAGTGATAGCATTCAATATTCATGCTAGCTATTTTTTCCCCTTCAGTTTGTCCCCAATGGCTATTCTTGAAGCTGAGAGGGAGGGGTTTATAGGGCCAATGATTGGTCTCCCTCTCCAGTGACTAGAATCCTCTATTGCTCCCTCAAAAAGGAAATTCAAAAGCATTTTATAGGTCTTTAGAGGCAATTAGTAGGTTTTTAGACTCTACAAAGTCTGAGAATAAATAGAGCATAATAAAAGAAGGGATCTGTGTGTAGTAAGGTCCATGTGTTATGAGGCATGTCATTGTGTGGGACTTGCAGTGAGGGAGAATAGACATTTCTAGACTCTTCTCCCCCTCCAAGGAAGATTTTTCATTCCTGCTTGGAGGGGAAACAAGAGGTTGGGACCAGAAACCACCTCTTTTTTTTTCTCCTCAGAGGAAGAGAGTGTCAGGCTAAAATTGTGTCCAACTGATCCCTTAAACATTATTAGTCTAGGGCAGTGATAGGCAAACTATGACCCGCAGGCCAGATGCAGGTCCCCTGAAATGTTCTATCCTGGGGCTGTGTGACATTATTCCTAATCTGACAAATACAATAAGTAGGATACAATACAACGAAACTTTGAAAGAGTTGCCTTAGAAACAGATTGACAGATGAACATTTCCTTTCCTTTGGTCCCCTCTTTAAAAAGTTTGCCCATCAGTGGTCTAGGGGGATATGATTGGGTTCCATCTAACTTTGTTCTTTTTTTTTACATATATATTTTTTAAACCCTTAACTTCTGTGTATTAGTTCCTTGGTGGAAGAGTGGTAAGGGTAGGCAATGGGGGTCAAGTGACTTGCCCAAGGTCACACAGCTGGGAAGTGTCTGAGGCCAGATTTGAACCTAGGACCTCCCATCTCTAGGCCTGACTCTCAATCCACTGAGCTACCCAGCTGCCCCCTCCATCTAACTTTGGATAATTTTCTCATTTTGGGGAAGAAGGAGAATTCCAAGCTTTATCTATCTAAGGCTTGATCCCTTTTCCACCAGACATCAGTTCCATGATGAACATATACGGAGAATGGCAAAGAAATCCATTTATCTAAATTGGTAGCAAAACAGAATATAGAAGATATATTTAGAAGAATGCAAATTCAACAATATAGAGTGAGGGAACTGTGTGATTGGAGGTGAGATAAATCAGCTCAGTCGAGAGAGGGCCCTGGATCTCACTCAAAGGGAAGTTCCCTACAGTCTTTAGGAGCAGAAAGCTGAGAATAGGGACATGATGGAGACTACACGCTCCTCTCATGGCTTCCCAGTCTTTCTCCTCAGCAACCCAAAGTGGGGTTGACCTCTTCTATCTTTTCTCTCAAAGCTGAATGCCAGGAGCACCCAAAGTGATTGTACACTTGAAGGTTAACTAGTTCCAAAGGTGATTGCCCTGAAGAGTCCCAAAGGACTACTCAAAGGGGTTTCTTACTTGGGGAGCCTCTGAAGGGACTGTTGAAGATCGGAGCTCTCTTGCTTTTCACCAATTCCTCTCCACGTATCATTTAGGATAAGACCTTCATCAACACCAGTAAGTACAGAGTCCCATACAAATGGGCTTTGGGACAGAGGTTTTACAGGAGAATAGTAGACTGGTACTCTTAGAGGATCTTAGTATGAGTGTTCACCTACCAGTAAAATCCTTATTCTCTTTTATAAAAGTCTTCCTATTCACAATAGTATTATCTTCCAGTGGTAAATAAATGCCCATAGTAATGTACGAGTATATGGTTCATATGTGTACTGTTTATTCTAATTCTTCTGTTCATTTTCCTTTCCATTTCCATAAGAATGGACCCAAAATAAGGCTTCCTTACATGGTAGAGTGAAAAGGGCCGGGGATTTCATTTTACCAACTGTGGGCTCTGAGCAAATCTCTTTACCAATCTGGTCCTTAGTTTGCTCATCTTTATTATATTTGTTATCCTTTTAATTATCAAAATAAAGAAGTAGACTAGATTTAAAGCTAAAAAGGAACTAAGAAATCATCTAGTCTACCTCACTCTCATTTTTCTTAACAAATGTGGAAACTGAGGTCCAGAATAGGATTGTGCCTTGCCCAAACTCAGCCAGATTGTAGATGGCAGAGACAAGATTTGAACCCAAATTTTTATTCCAAATTCAAAACTCTTCCCATTGTACTTTGGCAAAGGGGAACCAATCACTTCTCTGGTGGCTCATTGAACTTAAGGATATCTCTTATTTTAGGAGAATTTCCCAGCATCAAGCCAAAATTTTTATTTTTCTGACTTTCTCTTATTACTGCTGATTCTGTCTTCAGAGGTCAAGAGGAATAAATCTAGTCTTTCTTCCATGTGAGAGTTCTTCAAATATTTGAAAATAGACATGTGCCCTCTGAGGGTCTTCTTCTCTAAGTTAAACATGGAAGCAGTGACTTCAACTGATCTTCATATCTTGAAATCTTTAATCTTCCTAGTTAAATTAAATCCAATTAGATAAATTTTAGGTATCTCCTATGTGCTGGGCACATAAAGAGCTGTTGTACACCTACACATATGTTAATATAGGTTTTAGGGACACAAAAGCAAAAATTAAAATGTTCATTGTTCTTAAGGAACTTAGATTTTACTAGAAGATACAAAATGTACCAAAAAATAAATTAATACGAAGGGTATTTCATGTTTACTCTGAGTATCACAACTCCCATTCCCACAATGACTCAGATTCCCCAGGGTGAAATTACATCATCTCTTCTCAGGGATCTAGGATGACTTTGGGCAAGGTATGGCACCAATTGGTCCTCAATTTCCTCATTTGTTAAAAAAAGGGGGGTGGGGTAGACTAGGTGATCTCAGAGTTCCTTTTAAGCTTGAAATCAATGTCTGAAAAGTTAGAAACCGAGATAGAAGAGGCACAAAGGGCAGCTGGCTTGGATCTTTCTTCAACATTGAGGAACTTAACACTGAGAGGAGGGGATTAAAGGATGGAATGCTGGTAGTAAGGGCCCAAACAAATGTAGATGCTTTTTGACAGAAGAGGAGAAAAGTGATATGAAAAAAAGAGCTGTAATGATATATACCAGTGATGGGCAAACTATCGCCTGCGGGCCAGATGTGGTTCCTCTGAAATGTTCTATCCAGCCCCATGACATTATTCCTAATCTGACGAATACAATGAGTAGGATACAGTAATACAATGAAACTTCGAAGGAGTTGCCTTAGAAACGGACAGATGAGCATTTCCTTTCTTTTGGCCCCTCTTTAAAAAGTTTGCCCATCGCTGATATATACCATGATTTATTCAGCCATTCCCCAGTTAATAGGCACCCTTCTAGTTTCCAATTCTTTGCCACCACAAAAAGAGCTGTTGTGTTCAAATGTATACATATATTACATATGTGTGTACATGTCCTTTCCTTCCTTCTTTGATTATACATTTTCTTAATATGCCATGCTACTCACTACTTTCCCCAATCCCATACCCAATCATCCTGTTCCCTGTAAGTTCCTTTCAGAGATCTTATTTCACCAAGTCTTAATGATACATAAAAGGACAAATTTTCTTTTTTCTCTTTCTCTAGTTCAACATTCATGTTACATTTATGTATATTTAGTGAGGCCATAGTTTTAAAGGTTGCTCCTGCTTCATTGGATTTTTAGCTCCTGTGAATTCCAAGGCACTGTAGTTACTATCCTTTTTCTTCTTACATTTTGAGACAGCTCTAGGTAATCAGTTTTCTTTCCTCCTTCTTTTTTCAGTTTAAATCCCTTACGATTAGATCTGCAAAGCTCCAGGCAAACACATTCTTCCCAACCCATGTTTGCTGCATCTATCCCTGGCCAAGAGCATGTCATTCCTATATTTTAGGCCATGGTCCAGAAATACAAATACCATTCTCAGACATCATCTTAACCTGTTCACTTCCCAGGTCTGCCCTTCTTTTCACAAGCCCTTGCCTTCATTTGGCATCAGTGATGAAAACACCACCTGTGCCCCTGAGGTCTTCATTTTTTGGCTCAAGATTGCATACCTTTTTTGCAGTACTTTCCAGGTTCCTTCTGGCAGTATCATTTGTGCCCACATGAATCAGCAGAAGTGGGTGGTAGTCACAGGACTCAAAAAAAGTCACTTGCAGCATGATATCTCTATCACTACTTGCGTGACCTTGGGCAAATCAATTAACCTCTTTGGGCCTCAGTTTCCTCATTTGAAAAATGAAGGAGTTGACATCTCAGATCTTTTCCAGCTGAAGACCTACATACCATTTTCTGTCCCATTTTGGATTCTTGCCCTAGGAAGACAGCCAATCTCTCTATTGTTGTGATCAGATCAACAAACAGCAAAAAGTCAGGATATGCTGCAACCAGCTCTAACAAGCTTGCAAGAGCCAAGTGTTAAATTGTCAAAGTGAGCATTTCATTTACACTTCATAAATTGGCTACAAATTGTAGTTTAATTTGTTTTGTTAAGTTTTTAGACTTAAGAAATTGCTAGTAATGCAGACTGAACTTTAAAGTGGGTGGGTATACTTTTTTTTTATCTTCAGAGAACCAGTTTGTTAAATATTTATCAGCACATTCCTGTATTTCTCTATAAACATTACTTGAATTCAGTAGGAATTCAATAGAAGGCTCAGAGAATGAAGTCGTCACTAGAGAGGAGGTCTGGTGGCTGTGAACTTCTAATAATGATGATGATAGGAATAATAATGACTAGGGGAAGCTAGGTGGTGCAGTGGACAGAACACTTGTTCTGGAGTAAGGAAGATCACGCATTAGCTATGTGACCCTGGGCAAGTCATCTAACCCCTACTTGTCTCAGTTCCTCAACTGTAAAATGGGAGAGTACTGGAGAAAGAAATGGCAAACCACTCCAGTATTTTTGCCAACAAAATCTCATGGACAAGAGACTGGTTGGCTGAGATATTGGAAGGACTAATGACCTAGTAGAGGCTGAGTTGGGTGTACATACGAAAGATTTGGGCTCCTGATTTCTTGCTTTCTTCACTGTCAACTTTTGGTGAAAAGTTTTGTAAGGATCTTCAGTATTGGAAAGCCCTCTCCCAACCTTGGGGTCTTGTGTCAGTGATTGTATACCACCTTTGTTTCTTTTGCATCTCGTATTTATTTTTTCCTGATAGTTGATGAATGAATATTTAGAGTGAGAATAGATCAAATTGCAACCTTCTTAGCATATGAGATTATATGAAGGGAGCCCCTGAGTTAAAGTAGTAAAGAACCCCAGCCCATATATTACCTGGTCATGGAACCCTGAATAGAAATAGTGGTCAACTGATATTTCACATATATCAAAACTTTCCTCCCCCAAGTAGATCATGAACAAGTATCAAACACTGTCCCAAGTGCTGGGGGTACAAATATGAAAGCAAACTTGATCCCTGCTCTCAAGAAGCTTACGTTCTAATTAGAAGAAGACACAGGAAACTATGTATAGGAAAGAGGTGGCCAAGCAAAGGGTCTTATGGTTTTTAAAAAAAGTTACAAATATGGTAAGTGTAGCCAGAGGGAAGAGTGACACAACCTTTCCAGTATCAATGGCAGACCTGATTTGAAAATTAGTATCAAATTCGATAATCAGTAACAGAGAAGGGTAGAGAGAACTAGAGGGCGCATTATATCTGGTGTCAGGATGAAAGAGGAGAAGAAGGGTGGTGAGTAAATGAAACTTGGCTGTAGTGGGTCGTGGGAGGCACCCACCAATTGGAACAGCAGAACCCCAGCTTGGATATTCCAGACACAAAAAGGTTAAGTTCTTCAGGCCATAGCATCTTTGGTCAGTGCGGCCAAGCAAGAAGATGGCCAAGGATTGAAATGAAGCATGGCTGGGTCCTGCTTAGATGAAGTGGGCCATATAAGGCAAGAGAAGAAGAAGGAGATAATAATAAACTATAAATATATACAATAAAGCTGACTAGAGACAGTCACTTTCTAAAAAGTCCTTTTTAAGTTACATAATCAACCTCCTAATTTATCACTTCCATAAATTCAGTTTTTGAAATCTCATCATTGCTTGATGTAGCTTTAAGGTTTTATAGCTTAGAACTGTACTTAGATTTTTTGGAGGACCCTGTGTGTGTGTGTGTGTGTGTGTGCGTGCGCATGTGTGTGTGCATGCGTGTATATCCAACTCACAAGCAAATCAAGACATCACCCTTGGTCCTCCCCCAAAATGAAGGATGAACTACATTATACACATATCTTTCTCTGTATATCTATATTATATAGATATTTATAATTTCTCACATATATACATATAGATACACATAATGTACCTACATGTGTAAAATGTGGATACATATATGCATATGTCACATTTATCTATATCATGTATATACATCAATATATACATGCACTCATACACACATACATGCTCATACATTGACCAATAACACATAATAAATGAATCCTACAATCATATTGCCCATTGGTCCTCTAGTTTATATCCTCTGCCCCAGTTGGACTACTATCTCCCTTGTCTTTTCTTAATCCATTATAAGTTTTCCAGCTTCCATGTATTTGTTTATGTTTTCATTTTATTTTCAGCACCTTTCATTGACTTTACTTAGCCATAATCTATCAATTTATCCAGATCCCTCTCAATTCCATTCCTCTTCCTTATCAAAGTCTTCCCTAATGATTCCAACCAATACTACTTTTCTTCCTGTTAGTTCTCCCATTCCATGAGAGGCAGCATGGGAAGAGATGTCATGGACAAAGATGACATCCTGTCATCTCTCCTTTCTCTCACAACACAGCACTTTTTATATCATTCATTTAGGACTTATATATTCTCTTACATTATTATTGCATGTGCATCTTTTTTATTTCCCTAATTCAGTCAGTCAATAAACAGTTATTAATGCTTACTATATGCCAGGCACTGTGTTAAGAACTGGGAGTATAAATACATTTATCTCTTCCACATTGCAACTTTCCTCATCATGCTTTCAATGTATCATGGGCTGGCATAAGAAATTAAGTGGGAATTTTGGGGGAGTTTTGAAGAAACCTCAGATGTCACGTGAAAGCCAGCAGGTGACGGAGAAAGAGTATAGAAACTCTAGTATTGTGTAGTATCAACATAGTTTATCTTTTGGTACCATAAACATGCACAATTTCCTTTACTGTAAATACTCCATAAGAAAGAAAGAAAAAATTTGAACTTCTTTGGGAAAAAGGGAGGGCCAAAAAGTTTTACATAGATTTTCCAGATCATGGGGGTGCTGCACCTCTAACCCCCTTGATGTGAGTGGATACCTGCATGAGGAATACCTAATTTCATTATAACTTCACATTAATGCATCTTTTCATCTCACCCTTGGTGAATCAGTCTTTCACATAATAGGGGCTCCCAAGAAATATTATTAATTGATGAAAGTAGAACTGAGTCTAGTTTCAAGTCATAGAATATAATATTTGGAATCTTGAGTATAGTTCAGCTCTAAATTGGGATAATTTTCAACTAGGAATTGCTATAAGTCAAGAAAGACATAACAGGAGAAAAGAGAAAAGTAAAATCTTTAAGGAAAGGACATAGATCTGAATGTCTCTCTACTACTTAAAAACCTTCATTGAAGTCCTATTGATTATAGGATAAAACTCTACCCTGACCTTAATGTGTGTGTGTGTGTGTGTGTGTGTGTGTGTGTGTGTGTGTGTGTGTGTGTGTGTGTGTGTTGGGGAAGCTAGATGGCAAAGTGGAGTGTTGGACTTAGCATCAGAGATACTGAGTTCAAATCTAGCTTTAGAGATTTTCTATGTGATCTTGGGCATGTCATTCAATATCTTTCTGTGATACTTCATCTGTGAAATGAGGATAATAATAGCATCTACATTCCAGGATTATCATAAGCACTGCATGAGATAATATTTATGAAGGCACTTTACAAACTTTAAAGCACTGTATAATAATAATTTCCAACCACACTTTATATCACTCTCCTTCATTAATTATGTATTTTAGTTAAATAGAATACCCTTGTAATTAAATGTGCCAACCCCCCACTTCTGTTCATTCTTTAGGCTGTCCCAAATGCTAATAATATTCTTCCTTCTCATCTACATCTTTAGGAATCCTCCTCTTCTTGTGGTTCATTTCAGCTGCAGGGATATCATAGATCCTTCCATCAGGGTAAAGGTGAGGTGATATAAGTGAAAGTGCTCTGTAGCTATAATGCATCATACAAACATAGGCTTTCTCAATGAGGTTCATAAATGTTCCAAGGACATTAGATTGTCATTATTCTTTTATATAGTGGATGCTAAATATTATATTTATAAATGATCTGCAAGCTGTTGTGCATGTAGATAAGATGATGGTTTTGCTTTTTTTTAGCTTTTTAATAATATTTTTCTTAATTTTAAGTTAAAACAGTTTTTTACCTTTTAAAAAGCATTTGAGTCACATTCTCCCTCTCTTCCCTCCCCAAGAAGGCAAGCAAACTAATATAGATTTTACGTGTGCAACAAAACATCTTTCCATATTAGTTATTTTGTGGAAGAGAACTCAAACAAAAAAATGAAGAAGGTGAAATATGGTCTGTTTTGGTCTGCATTCAGACATCATCAGTTTTTTTCCACTGGAGGAGGAAGGAATTTTTTTATCAAGAGTCCTTGGTGATTGTCTCAGATTATTGTATTGCTAAGAATAGCTAAGTCTTTCACAGTTGTTCATCATCTAATATTACTTTTACTGTGTACAGTGTTCTCCTGCTTACTTCATTCTGCATCTGTTCATATAGGTCTTTCCAGGCTTTTATGAAACCATCCTTCTCCTCATTTCTTATAACACAGTAGCATTGCATTACAATCATATATAACAACTTGTTTCGCTATTACCCACTTGATAGATACCCCCTCCATTTCCAAATTGTTGCCATCACAAAAATAGTTGCTATAAATATTTTGTACAAATAGGTCCCCCATTTTCTCTCTTTCTCTTTGACATACAGACATAGTCCCTCCTTTTTCCCTCTCTTTGACACACAGACCTAGTAACGGTATTGTTGGGTTGAGTGGTATGCACAGTTTTAAAGTCCTTTGAGCATAGTTCCAAATTGCTCTCTAGAATGGCTGGACCAGTTCACAACTCCAACAACAGTGCATTAATGTCCCAATTTTCTCACACTTTCTCCAACATTTATTATTTACCTTTTTTGTCATATGAATCAGTCTGATCAATGTGAGGTGGTACCTCAGAATTGTTTTAGTTTGTATTTCTCTAACAAAGAGTGGTTTAGAGCACTTTTTCATGTAACTACTGTATCAAGCTGCATCACAGAATCATGGATGATACACTACATATAGCTTGGATTTCTTCATCTAAAAACTGACTGTTTATATTCTTTGGCCACTCATCAATTGGGGAATGAGATGATGGCTTTTCTCATCTTCTGTAGATTCCCTGAAAATATCTTCAGGAAGCAAATAAGAATTTATTAAACTCCTATTATGTTCAAGGCACCATGCTAAGCACTTATAAATATCATCTCACTTGATCCAGGATGACTCCAATTTCACACAAGATGAGAGGGGTGACGTGTACTTTGTCTTGCTACCATACAGCTTTAATTTCTTCTGCTTGGTTTCTTTAATTTGAAAGCTTATTGTTCCATGTAGATTGGGGATTATGAACACTCAATCTGGCAGCATCATTAAAAACATAGTTCTTAAATTTTTCTGGATCAGTGTTATGTCTGGTTGATTATAGGCAGGGATATACTGGAGTCAGCTCAAACTGATTTTTGAGAGCTGATTGTCAAATTTTCAGTGTAATCATTATGCCTCAGAAATTGTTTAATGTTAACAAATTAGGACTAGATATATTGTTGTTTATTGTCTGGACTTTTAAAATTTTTGGAAAAATATTAATAATGCAGATTAAACTTAAAAACGTGTTACATGTTCATTTTTTTCCATCAGAGAGGTAGTTTTTAACTGTTTACTAGTATACCCCTGATTATTGCCAATGGTTCTATTTTTTAATGATGTTCTGGTTCCAGAATAGTATATTTAATGAATTCTAATGGATAATTAAGGGTTTGTATTTCTAGTGTCAGGAATTTCTCATTCGTTATTTTATAGAAGATTCTATTGTCAGAATCTAGCCTTGTGTCTTACTAGATTGTGTCTTACTGAGTATTCAGTAGATGGTAATTTTTGTAGACTTCATTTATCAATTATATAGTCAACACTATTTTGTCATGATATCTGCATCAACAAATAAGTTTAGGGTCCTTAAGGATAATCTTTTTCTAATTTCTGGGGGTAATCATAGCACAAACTTCTCCATTTCTATATCAAATCTGCCCCAGGACCATTTGTTGGATCTTTCTTTGTGGTTACATTGTTGGTTGTTTTGGAGTTATATTATTTTATGTGGATGTTACCCTGGTTCACCCCTTGATTCCACTCTGAAATCTTCACTTTCTTAGAGGTCTTAACCAGTGATAAAACACCTTTGGCTACTTAGGACAAATCTAAGGGTTTATGCCTGTTGTCTGCTAAATTATTGCTTTGTAAAATGAGGTCTGTTTGTTTTGAGAGTATCTCTATAGGCATTTCCCCTCATTTATCATGTGATCTTAGGAGTTTTAGAACCATCTTCTTCCTTATTTTTAACAAAGGATCATTGATATTTTTGCCTTGAGGTGATGAGCCCTGTATTTCCTTAATATTGCACTGGATTTTCTCTGGTCACCTTCTAGATCCTGTGGTGTCCATTTCAAGATTTTCCTGTCCCACGGTCCTGAAATTTAGCAGACATTAATAGCATTCATAATCTTTCAAAACTATTCAAACAATAGAACTTAGTCAGCTAGAATAGTTAAATAAAATAGGAAGCTACCAGATGGAATATTTTTTCCTCTAAATGTCCTCTCTTTAAATAGGTTCCTTACAGGCTTGGCCTTCCCTTTTACTTCACTATCCTCCTAAGAAGCTTTAAGATTTTCTGGGCTCTCCAGGTCATCATTGCTTCCTCCCCAGAGCCAGACTAAATTGTCATCTCCTAAGTTTTCTGGGGCTTACCTGAGCATGAAAATGACCAATTCTGACTAATTATTAAAATCTTTCCTACTGTAGCTATTGTACTCCCATCACCATTTTCTTATCTATTCAGTATAATGGAGATTTTCTGAGTTTATGATTTACATGGCCATTATTGAACATAGTTGATCTCTAAGAATCACTGTGATCCAGAAGCTTAAGAAAACAAAAATGGAACCGGGTATAACGGATATCTCCCATCCCCCTTTTATACTCTCTGCTCATTGCTTACGTAGATGGGTCTGTGAGTGTTAAGTCAAGAAAACATATACTGGACAACCCAGTTATTAATCTTCTGTTGTTCTATGTATTCTGTACAGGCCTGGGAAGTTATTTTTAATGCAAGATGCCAGAGTGGCGTGGTGAAGAATCCATAGTAACCAGCTAACAGCAACAGCAGAGGCTGCCAAAGTAAGACTCTGTAAAGCAGTTATAAAGTACAGTTACAAAACCAGGGCCAGTGCTGTGGGCATCAGGGAGTGGCACTGGAGTGGGTGTGATTTGCGCACAATTTCACAAGATCTCTTTGAAAAATCATGAGGGTAAGTGTTCTTGAAGTGTGATGAGAGGAAGGAAGGAAGGAAGGAAGGAAGAAAGAAAGAAAGAAAGAAAGAAAGAAAGAAAGAAAGAAAGAAAGAGTGAGAATGAGAGAGAGTGAGAGAGCAAAAGAGTAAAAGAGTGAGAAAGAAAAAGTGAGAGAGAGAAAAAGAAAGAAAGGAAGGAAGAAGAAGAAGAAAAAGAAGAAGAGGAGGAGGAGGAAGAGGAGGAAAAGGAAGGAAGGAGGAAGGAAGGGATAAAGAAGGGAGGGAAGAATGGAGGGAGAAAGGAAAGAAAGGAAAGGAATGAAGGAACAAAAAAGGAAGGAAGGAAGGAAGGAGGGAAGAAAGGAAAAGGATAGAAGGAAAAGAAGTAAGTAGAGAGGAAAAGGGAAATGAAAGTTCTAAGGATAGGTAGAAGGAATATAGAAGGAAGTAAAGATATAGAGAAGATGAAGAAAGAGGGGGTTGAAAAGCAAGAGAGTGTCTTATTTTCTACAGAGAAATTTTTTCATGATAATTAAGTTAACTTTAGGGAAAGCACAGGTAAGATAGTCATAGAAATGTTTTAGTTACCAAGTGCCCTTATTCCCTATATCCAGAATATTTTTATTTATTTATTTATTTATTTATTTGTTTGTTTGTTTGTTTTTCTACCACTGGCAGCTACATGGTGCAATGGATAGAATATTAGACCTGGGATCAGAAAGACCTAAGTTCAACACTCAGTTATCAGCTAAGTGAACCCAAACAAGTTACTTAACATCAGCATGCCTCAGTTTCCTCAGTAAAATGGAGATAATAATTGCATCTACCAGGAATATTAGGATAAAATGATATGTAATATTTTTAAAGTGCTTTATAAACCTTTAATCACTACATAAATGTTCATTATTATTACTATAGACTTTAATTTGATAGACTACTAAATCTCATTTCCTCCAGTATTTTCTCCTAGCTTCTCTATCCAATTTACAAGAAAAGAAAAAAATTAATTTTCTGAGGCATCAGGTGATCTGTTCCCTCCCTTTTCAGAATGCACAGTAGCTTCCATTTGCCATAAGAGTAATTTGAAACTTCTAAGTAGGGATTTGTTGCAAAATTCTGAGCAGGGGAAGGTACTTGATCCAAATAATATCTTGTTGTGGCTGTTTAGTCTTTTTTCAGTCATGTCTGACTCTTTGTTCCTTGGCAGAGAAACTGGAGTGATTTTCTATTTCCTTCTTATGCTCATTTTACAAAGGAAGAAACTGAGGTAACTAGGGTAAGTGATTTGACTAGGGTCATACAGCTAGTAAGTATCTGAGGCTGCATTTTTGAATTCACATCTTCCTGATTCCAGGCCCAGCATTCTATCCACTGCATACCTAAGGAAGATAATTGGTATTGCTATAACTTGGATAGATGCTTTCAAAAGGAAGTGTTTATGGAAAATTTGTAGAACTAGCTGACTCAGGAATAAAAATCATTTATTCTTTTGGGTTCTATGAGGTTCCCTGCCTAGCAAAGGCAAAAGTAGATCAGACCAACTGGTGTTTTGTCCCAGGGCGTCAACATGTGGAGGGTGTGCACAACAATGTGAGACATAGTTGATAAGTGAAGTTGTTTGGTGTAGAGAAGACTTGAGAGGGACTTGATAGCTACTTTCAGGTATTTGAAAGGTTGCCAAATGGGAGAGAGGTTAGACTTAGTCTTCATGACCCCAAAGGGCAGAATTGGGAGCAATGGGTAAAAGTTACATAGAGACAGATTATGGATTGATGTAAGGAAATACTCCTAATAATTAAAGCTCTTTAAAAGCTGCCTAGTCTATTATTACAAACATTCTCATTTCTCATTACTCCTCTTCACATATTTTTTGTTTCAGTACAACAGTACTACTTGATTTTCATCTAATTCTAACTTGATATTTCATTGCCAACTTTCATGTCTTCTATAGGTTTCCTCACATAGCTAGAATGCATACCCTCCTTACTTCTGTCCTTAAAATTTTGAGTTTCCTTTAAGGTTTAACTCAGGTAATTCCTCCCCTAATACCCTAAGTTGTCAGTGTTTATTCTTTCATATAATTATTTTTTATATTTATTCATCTCTGTATGGTGCTATAGCCCTCAGCAAAATGTAAACTTGATGAAGCCAAGAACTATTTTTCCATTTTTGTCTTCATATCCTCAGGGCTTTGCAAATAGAAGGCTCTCAATATATGTTTATTGAATTAACTAGGACTGAACTGAGATATGGTATGGTGCTTATGAGGTTGTAGGTTCTCCTTAACTTTTTAAGTGGAAACTAATTGATAGAAGTATTGTTGATGAAAGTTCTCTTTAGATATGGGATAAAAAGAGATGGCCTCTGAAGTCCCTTTGGTCCCTGAGATTCTGAGAAATTTCTTACAATGTAGATAGAGTAGAAAGAGCTATAAATTCTGTCAAGATTTGGTTTGGCTTCTAGTCCTTGCCATTTAATTACTCTAGGCTTCCATTTCCTCATCTGTAAATTATAAAATGGGCCAAAAGATCACCAACATCTCTTCTATCTCAAACATTCTATGATTCTATCCCAAGGGGAAGTTATCAGAGTTTTTAAATAGTTGAAAATGTAACAGGGTGAGTGTTAGCAATAGCTGCAGCTACTTTAAGAATCATCAGCACCATGGATAGAGTTAGTTGTCAATCAATCCAACATTCTTGTCCATGCTACTATGATACCCTTCAAGGTCCTTTCTTATTCAGAATTAATAACCTATTCAGTATATTACTTGGTTCCCACCACTTAAATCATGCCCCTTCCTTTACTAGACTTCCATTTTCCCTCGACTTAGGTCTGTTCAGACAACAGCGTGTTAGTAAATGGTTTAGTTGGATTAAATAAAAGCAACCAAATGCAAACAACAAATTTTCCCACACTACCATATAGTACAGAAACTTCAAGCATTGTTCTACCATCTTTCCATGAAATTTGCTCATTAGGTTGACTGGACAAGGTTTGGGTCACTCCTTTGAAACTTTTGCTGACAGCACCAGGGTTTGGGTTATCTCCATGCACCATTATATATACAGAAAGGGCCATTTGCAGCCATTCTTTGGCTCTGGGGAAAGAGATCATTGCCAAGGTGGTAACTTTCGCCCCACCATATTCTGTCTGTCTGTCTGTCTGTCTGTCTGTCTGTCTGTCTGTCTCTCTCTCTCTCTCTCTCCCTCCATTTCCAGGGCTGTTTATTATCCTGCATGCATTTAAGAGAAATAATTTTTGGAACCCACATATTCTTATCCTCAAAGCTTTCAGGGAAATATAATCTATGGGAAAAGCCATAGAAATCCTTTGACCCAGGCCTGTAATGGAGGGATGCCATCAGAAATCTCTCTTCCTTGTCTCCTGATCTCCAGAAATAAGTGAGAGATCCTCAGATACAAAGGAAGTGAATGGTTCTATTCAAAGGATTGTTTAGTCACACTCTTTGTTATCAGCTTTTATTTAAGATGACTTCATATTAAAATGAAGAAAAGTAATATTAAGAAGTTTAGCCTTTTCACTTTTCAGTCAGGCTTTATTTATAAAGTCAACAGAAGAAATAACAGTGATATTTCCAAATATAACAAGAATATTACATATTTCCTCCAAATAATTCTCTCCTGAATTCTTTGAAGCCTCAGCCAGTGATCTTTCTTTCCTCTGAACTCTCATAGAAATCTGTTCATACCTCTTACGCAATTTTACACTTTGCTTTGTATTAAATTTATTGATGCAACACAAATTCTGCTCAACTCCAGAATCCTTTGCTCTCCAGATGTAGTGTGCATGTAGATTAGGTAATTATAGTTATATGATTATAAATCAAACCTTCACTCAGTACATTCTCAATCAATAGATCAGACAGGAACTATAAACCAAATAGTCAGGCATTTAACTGAGACAGAATAGCAAAGTAACAATGGAAATCTAGCAGTAGGTTCATTCTTAGTCTGCAACTCTTTTCCTTCCTCTAGTCCCTACAATCTTCCATAAACTTCCACCATTTTGAGGAAGGACTACTCCCCAGGAAATTCACCCTGTTGAAAGAAGAAGGGTTCCAATGTGGCAAGAACTCCTCTCCTGCCTCTCTTTCCAAAGAAATCACTGTGCCTTGCTGCTTCTTGGTTCTTTGTCTTCCAGCTCCCTTGGCATGGTACTGGGAGTGCTGAAGTACTGAAGTACCTGGTACTTTAGCTACTGCTACTCCATTCTGCCCCCAGACGCCAATCATTGCTTTTCTGCTGAGCTGCTGCTGCCATCTGCTGGAAATATCTCCTGCTGCTAGAATTTTTTCCTCTTTCTTGGAGGATTATTGTTCTTTTGTGAGACTGCCCAGGGTCAACATTCTTCAAGGGCTAATCAATAAATTTTTATCTCTTTTGTTAGAATGGCTTTACCACACAAAGAGGTTATCTATATAACTGTCAACATCATTTTTGTTTGTTGTGTCCTCAACTTCCCCCCTAGTGAGGACAGAACATCATTTCCTTATCCTCAAGTGAAGGTTGCATGTCTTCCATTGGACCTACAATCTCAGATAAGTCTTTCTGTGGCTGGTGATAAACTCATACATTACTTTTCATTTGCTCCTCAACCCCTGACATATCCTTGGCAGCTAGCACCCAGGCCATGCAAATTTCTTGATAAGTCTCAAGAAAGAACTGTGAAACAAAGGAGAGGAACTCCTTTCCTAGTTAAAAAAACAAAAAAGTTCTTCCCATCCCTTACATATATATGCATATGTCTTATTTTTTTGGTACTTGAAGTAATCAGCACAATTTCATTCTGTTAGAAGTCTTTCTACTTAGTAATCCTTGATTTAATTAGTAGCTGGTGCTTAGATCTAGTTATATGGAATGACACATAATACTTCATATTCAGCTCTATTTAGTTTTATTCAAAAGAGTTGGTCTTTAATGAATGGTTCCACTGGGACAGGTTGCTGAATTTGGGAGGTGACTTTCTCTTATGATTAGGGCAGGACCCTAAGGAAATGGTTTTGGTGTAGACAGTATAGACTCTTCTTGTTCCAAAACTAACTTCTTCCTTGGAAAAGAAGTACCATTTCCACTGACTTTCATTTCTGGCTAAACTTGGAATACAGAACATACAATTTTGCCTCTAACTCTCTAGAGGATAGATCTGAGTAGGCTTCAGTCCTAGGATATGACTTCATCTGACCAGATGTAGAAGACAGGGCTTTAAAACATAGGTTTCTGTGGTTACTTCCTCTCACTCTCCCCTCAGCAACTCTGAACTCTGATAAGTGAGCTTTCACCATATCTTGCCCTCTACTTCACTCCACAGGAATCAGTTCCAAACCATACTCTTTCCAATACTCTATTTTTATCTTCCCTATAAGACTTTAAACTCCTTGAAGACAGATACTAACTTGGCTACTTGTATTTGTGATCTCAGTATTTATCACATAACGAATGTTTAATATGTGCTCTATCTATTCCCCATGAATAAGAAGGCAGAGGTTTCTTGTCTCTATTTACACTCATTTATCTAATTTTTGTTTCTATCTATCTATCTATCTATCTATCTATCTATCTATCTATCTATCTATCTATCTATCTATTTGTTATTCTCCATTGGAGAGATCCTTTAAAGCTGCATTTTGTTCTATTAAAATTAATGTTTTTTTAGACCCTTAACTTCTCTGTATTGGCTCCTAGGTGGAAGAGAGGTAAGGGTGGGCAATGGGGGTCAAGTGACTTGCCCAGGGTCACACAGCTGGGAAGTGTCTGAGGCCGGATTTGGACCTAGGACCTCCCGTTTCTAGGCCTGACTCTCAATCCACTGAGCTACCCAGCTGCCCCTAAAATTCATGCTTTTTGATAATCAACAAACAATGTAAACAGTAGACCCTTGAAGATGCACCCTGCTATCTAAAATCAGAAAAGTCTGCTCTTTTCTCCTCATATTTTAATCGAGTGTATATTTGGTTGTTTTAACATCAATATTGTGCTGGTGATGATGAATAGGTTTGAATTTTGTAATACAATATACTCTTCAAAGAATCAGAATTCTTTGTGACCAAAAGGGCAGTGGAGAGACATATAATGGGCATATTTTCAACAATGCAACACATGCAAGAAGAGATGCCAAGGTTATCATTCAGGAAATGTAGGCTCCAAAAAGGAGTTGAGTAAGTCATATGCAACATCAAAGTTATCTATAAAATGTAAAATGACTTAGTCCTAGAGGAAGTTCTCCATCATATTAGATAGATCCATTTTGTAGGAGTAATGGAAGAACATGAACAACAGTTATGAGGGATATGAAGAAGCAGATGGATTAGGTACGCACTTTTGGAGGGAGCACCCATTTCAATTAGATTATAGATCCATTGAGGTATTGGAGTAATATATAGACACCTTATTCTCCTATTACCCTAGATGGTAAGCCCTAGGAGTTTAGGATCTTTCTTCAATATTCATCTCAACGAACATTCAATAGGTCTCTAGTATGTATAGAACATATGTATAGAGCACAGGGAAGATACAAAGACGAATAAGGCACCATTCCTGTCTTCTAGGAGTTCATAATCTAATAAGAGTCATGGGGCATTTTCCCCCAACCAGTTCCATTCATTTTGAGTTTGAATTCACCTACCCTTATGCTGTGTATCTCACCATCTTCCAGGCTATCCTTTGTTGTTTTCCTTCGATACACTGTAAGCTTTTTGAAGGCAGAGATTATCCTTCATATTTGTATCTATAGTTCTTAGCATGGCTCCTGGCACATAGTAGGTACTTAACAATGTTAACTATTGACTGTAAAAATATTCATACCCAAGAAAATGTGATAAGAGCATGGGGAATAGGAAGGGTGTTATCCAAGCTCTGATGAAGGAAAGATTATTTTGGTGACCGTGATTCAGGGGATACTTCATGGAGGATATAGCATCTGAATTATATTTTGAAGAACGGGTAGGATTTCAATGATTAGAGATAGGCAGAGGGTGAGAATATTGGCATAATATTTCAAACATAGAGAATCATGAGAACATTGAAAGACATAATACATTTGATTACCTATTTTTTTCCAGAACAACAAATTGGAGTTGACATGGCAAAGAAGGTGGGGTTGGAGAGAGGCTCTTGAAGGCTAATACACTAAGAGTAGTAAGAAATGAGAAGTGATAGCTTGTTATAATAGGAAAGAGGGAATATAACTTTAAAAAGCTGATGAAGAACTAAAAATGCTTTCTGGGATCATTTAGTTTAGGCACACATAGTGGGCTCCACTGAATTATAGGAATACTAAGATAATTGCTATTCCTTTTGATAGTTTTGTCTCCAGAATACTTTGTCTAAGAAATCAAAGAAATTGGGGATACATTTTTAGAAGTATTTCCATCCAAAATGGTTTAATGAGCATTTAATAAATACCTACCACAGAACTCAGGAAGATCTGATTTCAAATCCTTCCTTAGATACTAGCTGTGACCCTGGGTAAAATCATTTACCCTCATTCAGCCTCAGTTTATAAAATGATGATAGTAACTTCATTTATCTCACTGAGTTGTTATAAGGTTCAAATGAGATAATAATTTTAAACTACTTTGTAAACCTTAAGGCTCTATGTAAATATTGTTATTATCATTATTTTCAGAGTACTTTACCATTGTGGCTATAAAGACAAAATGAAAAATAATCCTTTCCTTCAAGGAACTTATACTAGAGAGTTACAACATTTAAACATATCAATATAACAATTTGAGGAAGGAAGAGTGCAGGTCAAGGTCATATTTTTTCTTCTTTTGCTATGTTTATTGACATGTTATTCATTAAGGCAGTTAGGTGATGCTGTTCATAGAAAGCTAGAGTCAGGAAGACTCTTCTCCCTGAGTTCAAATCTAGCTTCAGACACTTACAAGCTGTGTAACCCTGGACGGACAAATTATTTAACTTTGTCTGCCTCAATTTCCTCATCTGTAGAATAAATCAGAAAAGGAAATGTCAAACTACTTCAGTATCTCTGCCAAGAAATCCCCAAATGGGGTCATAAAGTGTTGAACATGACTGAAACGACTTATCATCAACAACAAATCCATGTGAAAATTCCTGACTCTTGAGTCCATTCACAATTCCCCTCCCATCCAGGGATCTTCTTTCATTTCATCCTTATTCATTGGTCTCTGCTGGTACAGGTGGCAAACCACTTACTTACTCAGTAGGATCATAATGTTGCCAAGTTACTTCCAGTGTATTGTTCTGGGAAAACAGGTAAGGAAATGTATTATACCCTTTAATGCTGCCACAATTCTCTATGCTTGAAATCTTGCCAACATTCTCCACCTTTGTCCATCTCTGATAACTGAAATTTTGCCTATTCTTCAAAATATAGCTCAGATGCTAAATCCTCCATGAAGTATCCCCAGATTTATTGTCAACAAAATAATCTTTCTTTCATAAAATTGAGGGCTGGAAGGGAATTTAGAGGTCATATAGTCCAACAGATGAGATTGAGAAGCAAGAAGATATTTGCTCAATTCAGAAATAAGAAGGTATTTGCTCAAAGACACACAAGCCGGAAGAACAGGACAAGAACCAGAAACCCAGACCCAAGTTAAATAATAGTCTTGATGCTAAATAAATCGAGCCTTAGTTATCTGGAAAAATCACTTCATTTAAAAAAATTTATCATGCAAAACATACTTCCACATAGGCCATTTTTGTAAGAGCACACTCATACAAAACCAAAATGCCAAAATAAAACTGAAAATAAACTGATGTAAAAGAGTATGCTCTAGTCTACCTCCATCCAACTCCAATAGTTCTCTCTGACAGTGGATAGTGGAAAAATCACTTATGTGGAATACCTCCTTCTCCAGTGATGCCACATAAGCAAGACCATGGGACCATAGTCCTAGGGCAGAAAGTCATCACAGATGATATCTAGTCCAGCTAGGCAAATAGAGGCAGGATAGATTTTAATGACTTGCCCAAGGGCACCCAGGTAAGTATCACAGATAAGAGCATTTATGTAAAGTGCTTTGTAAACCTTAAAGCATTACAGAAATTGGATATGACCCTACAAGCCTCATGGTAAATTCAGGTGTGGCTTCCTTTCAAAAGGGGCCAGATGAGAGTCAAAAATATTTCTTAGCATCTAGTTCAATATCAGTCCTCAAATCTGTAGTTTAATAAACTGAAGACTAGCATGGTAACAAAGTGGTTTGAAAATTGCCTCTTGGTGTTTTAAGATTAAACAAGTCGTTAGATTGAATTACTGAGTAATCACATTTTTATGATTATACCCTGTGACCCCATGATCCTACTACTAGGATTATATACTACGGATGTTATTAGAAGGAAGAAAAGGTCGATTTGTACAAAAATGTTCCTAGCAGCTTTATTTGTAACAGTGAAAAACTGGAAACAGCCTTATTACCAATGATTGAGGAACAGCTGAATTAATGGCATCATTTCAACACAATAAAATAGAGCAAATAAGAAGAGCACAATGAGATATGAAATTATATGGAGCAAGGATACAGGCTACGATAAGAGTTTTAAAGCATCTATTATGTGCCAGGCAATGGGACCATGAAGACAACAACCAAATAGTCCCTGCCCTCAAGAAGTTTGTGTTCTAGAACCAAAAAGACAACCTACCAACTAACCAATGTTCTTTCTTTTTGTTTATGGGTGGCTTGTATAAATGTGAATATTTAGTATATATGATATATGATATATGATATATATACTAGAGTATACATATATATACTAGAGTAGTACATATATATATATATATATATATATATATATATATATAATAGAGTAGTACAGAGGTTGAAAAGAGTTCTGAGGAGACCTACAGCAAATAACATGAATTTATATGACCAAGAACTTATCACTGAACTGTTCAGTGCCCCAGGAACCTGACTAAGAGTTTTAGGTTAAAGATGAGTTGCTGAACTCTATAGGTGGAAGGACTTTCCATCCCAGGATTTTTCAACACCTATGAAGCCATCGATCTGGACACCTCCTCTTCTCTCCACCTTCAAAAGAAAAATTCATAAAATGTTAATAGACTTAGAAGAAGGTCACAGACAAGAAAGAATTCGTGAATGAGTTCCAATCTGAATTGGTATAAATGGGAGATCTCAGAGAAGCATGTGTTCTACTGACTATAAAATGGAAAGAATAACCAATACAAAATAATTCCAAATGAATACTACAAAGTTAAGAAGACTATATATAGCATCAAAGAAGAAATATAAGAGGATACTTTTCCATACTCTTAAAAAAACCACCCTTATCTTCTGTCTTAGAATCGATCTTAAGTATCAGTTCTGAGGTAGAAGTAACATAAGGGTTAGGCAGATGGGGTTAAGTGACTTGCCCAGGGTAACACAGATAGTAGTATCTGAGGACAAATTTCAACCTTGAACCTCCCATCTCCAAGCTGGCTTTCTATCTATACACTGAGCCACCTAGTTGCCCCTCATTTTAAAAAATTGTGTGGATTAGTTTTATAGATGTTTGTGGATTTTTCTCTTCATTATTTTTCTTTTTAAAAAATCTTTATATTGGATGGCTCTCTAGAAGGGGGAAGAGAAGGGATGAAGGGGTTGGGAGGGGAATTTAAGCAATATAAAAGCAAATGATAGTGATAAGATTTTTTTTAAAGAAGCATAGTTACATGTGTTTCCTTTTGGTGTAAACATGAAGCTTTGTGATTTTTGTGGACACATTTGACACCAACACGGGTTGCAATTCACCTGTGACTTGGTCTATCAGCCCTAAAAAGTTGCCTGAAGCAAACCAGATTAAGGAACTTAGCTCAGTCACAAAAGCTAATAAGTGACAGAGGTGAATTTGAACCCAAGCTCAGCGTTATGGTCACTACTCCATCCTGTCTTTTTGCAAAATGTAATTAATTTGTGGTTTCGACATAAAATTTTCCTCCATCCATTGTTTGGCCATCTGCTTTTTGGAGACAGCTATTAAGTTTATAATAAAATATTGTTTAAAAAGTAGTTATTCTTTTGACTTAGCCAGTCAGTGACACTCTACTCTGCACATAATAAGTGTATAATAAATTTTTGTTGAATGGAATTGTCTAAAGAACATTGACTTATATTATTCATGTTGATGGGCACTTATTAAACACCCCCCTGTATGCCAGGCACTGGGGCCACAAAGACACAAAGAAGGAGATAGTCTCTTCTTTCCTCAAGGAGTTTTCATTTTATTCTTAAGAAGCACAGAAACTCATTTCTATCTTATCACCATAAAAGCTACTTGTTGAATTGACGTGGGAATATTGGCTGGCGGTGGTAGCAGCTGTGGGTATGCTATCAGCTGCCATCCCAGGAAGTAGAGGGTTGACAGAGCCATCCATAGGGACCTCATTTTTTCCCACCCCAATACTTAAACATGGACTGTAATCTATGTTAGTTTAAAACTGCATGACCAATTTGCCTTCTCACACAGGCAAAGAAGGAGGCTGTATTCAAGGTCAGAATTCTGTGACTTTTGAAGTCCTGGAAAATGAACACTACTTAATGTTCAGTTTGCCACTGAGCTGAAAATAATAAAACATAATTTATAACATATGGTCATCATCCTCATTTCTTGGCGAACAACAAGCTTTCCCACTTTCCATTCTAAATTGAGCTGGACTGCTGAAGAATAAATCATAGGAGAAAAGTACATTTCCCCTTTGTTAATCTGAAAATGCTAAGATTTATTGAAGTCTCTTATCTCATAATTTCATGTGGTTTGCTTTTATCCATTCTTTTTATCTGAAGTACAGATGAGTGTCTAAAAAAAGACCTGTCTCTAATTTATGAGCAAACTCATGGGCTTTAAAAAAAAGTATGCTTTAAGAGGACATTTTTAAGTCCTGAGCATATTTTGTCTAATAATGTCCTTAGCAGAAAAAAAATCATAACCAATTGGAAGTTTGGATGGCTCAGGGGAATTTATGACTGTTATTGGTTCAAATTTAATGAAAGTGAAGGTCATGGACACAATGATATTTCCATCAATAAATTCTGATTTCTTAAAAACAAACAACTCCAAGATGGGCTTTTATTATTGGTTCCTAATAGGCAAGCATCCATCATAGACTTGTCAACACCTCTTTGGAAATTACAAAGAGCCTCAAGGAAAAAACAAGGATCAGAGCATCTCAATCCTTTCTCATTACTATAGTTTTGACTTGAGGTCCATTTCAGGGGGCGTAGAATAATCAAGCGGATGTACACTTTCCTTTCTGTTTTGCTCATGATAAACAGATAAACCACATAGGGCTGGGAGGGGACTCCCAGAACACTGAATCCAACTGCCTCATTTTATTGAGGAAGAAGCTGAGGCCCAGAGAGGTAAAACATCATGCAGGACCACACAACTACTCAATGGAGAAGATACAACTCACACTCAGGTTTCTTAAGTCTGAGTTAGTTGTGGATCATGCTGTATCTCTGACCCAGTTATCCAGTTGGAATGATGCAATGGAGAAATCAGAGAACTTGGATTCGAATCCTATAATAGCCCTCTTTAGTGGTCGTGTGGTCTTTGGTTAGGTTGTCTTGTCTCTCTAGGCTTTAGTTCTTTCACCTACAAAATGGGACAGTCAGATTTAGTGTTCTCTACTTGGTCCCTTCCCATTTTCTGTCACGTATCTAGGCTAATCAGAGATGAAAACATACAACCTTCTGGGGGTTATACTCAGGAAATGACCTCTACTTAAAATTGTAGCATAGCTCTCTAAGAGTATGAATCCATTTAAACATTCTCCCTTTCAACATGAGCACCCACAAAACCCAAATTAACTGGAATCTAACAAACCAGAATCCTCAATTAATCAGAATTTTTGATACTGTAATATTAGTTAACATTTACATAGTGCTTTGATGTTTGGAAAGCGTTTTACATATAATGATTTTCTGATTCTCACAGTGACCCTTGGAGAAATTTGCTATTATTATCCTCATTTCAAAAAGGAGGAAATTGAGGCTGAGAGAAGTTAGGAGATTTACTTGTGGTCAAATCGTTAGTAAATATGCTAGAGGGAGGATTTGAACTCAGGTCTTCCTGACTTCAAGTTCAGTACCTTATTCAGTACACCACTTAATTGCCCTATGCTCTTTTCCTCCTTCTCTCTTTCCTTCTCTCTCTGTCTCTCTCTGTCTCTCTCATTTCTTTCTTGTTCTCTCATTTTCCTTCTCATACTTCACTTTCTCTCCTCTCTTTTTCTCTCTTTGCTCCCTTCCTCTCTCTTTTCCTCCTTTCTCTTTTTCTCTTTCTCTCCTCCTTTTCTTCTCTCTCTCTCTCTCACTGTTTCTCCTTCTCTCCCTTTTTTCCTTCTCCCTCTCTCTACTCCATCTTTCTCTTTCTCTCCTCTCCTCTCTTTTTTCTCTCCTTCCCTCTCTCGGGGTCTCTTTCTCTCTTTCTCTTCCCCCATCTCATTCCTCTCTCCTTCTCCTCTGTTCTGGACTTATTAAAAATAACAAATGATTGTCTTACATTTATTCTGGGCTCAGTATTGATTTAGTTCAAAACCATACATAGTCTCTATCTACAGATGTTTAGTGAAAAATGAAGACTATTACCATAATTCTGACTCTAAGGCACTATGAGATTTTAAATCATCAAAGAATATTGAAATATGTATCAAGCACTTTCTATATGCCAGACAGTATGCTAAATTCTGGGGATATTAATAAAAAACAAAACAAAACAGAGAAATAGACCCTGCCCTCAAAGTGCTTACATTTTATGTGGGTTGACCTCTGCCTTCCCTCCTGTCATAAAAGATTGTTCCATATTAGGTAAGCTAGCAAATTTAATTGACCAGAATATTCAATTTCCCAAACATTCTGATATTTTAAACTTGTTTTATAGGCATACACTTTCTAATGCACTTAGTAGAGTCATACTCTGCCCAATGAGCTTTGTGAGAACATAATTTTTGGAGAAACAATGCTGCAGAGGGCAATTCTTTTTCATAACAGCAATGTTAGAATCAGGGGATATATCTTGGGGCAGCCAAGAATTCAGTCATATAAAATTTAACATTGATTTTTACAGAGAGCTTAGGTTTGCAGCTGGTGGGCAGCCAGTGACTCTCCTGGTGAACAGGAAGAGATTTCATCTGGATGGTGGAGCATACATTGATGAGAGTATAAATGGTGGCAGATGGCAGATGAATGGTGGCAGAGGCAGACCTGAATGGGGGCCTCTCTGATGACATTTGCAGACACTAGAGGAGATAGCTAAAGAATGCAATGATATTCTTGAAGGGTGGTGGATGGAAAGAAGGACTAATTCTTTCTTCTTTAGAGAGTCCCTAGCCTTGATTTTGAGATCTGGCTAGAGAAGAAGCTTCTCTAAATATAATTTTGGACATCATTTCTTTAAAACAAAAATCTATTGTTCCCAGCTGGGAAGAGCACAATTCTCCTTCTAAATGATTTTTCCAGAATGATGGAAAAGTGCTGAATCCTAGTCCAATATGTCGAAGGGTGAGGATAATTGGTTGGAACTGGCATCTTAGATGTTTTGGAGACCCCTCCCTTAAGAGGAAGAGCACAATCAATGGAATTGAATCTATGAGCTTATAAAAGATGGACAAAAGTTTTTTAAAAATCATATTTTCCTCTCCTTTTTTCATATTACAAAAAAACAGTGGCACAGAAATGAACTTTGTGAATCTTTGCTGTAAATAGAACTCCTACTGAAAAAGATACTTTAATGGCAGTGGGGTGGCTCCCTAGATAGAGATCCAGACTTGGAGTCAGGAGGAACTGAGTTCGAGTCTGGTGCCAGACACTTCCTAGCTGTGTGACCCTGGGCAAGTCACTTAATCCCAATGGTCTAGTCCTTACCAATATTTGTATCAATTCTAAGCCACAAGGTAAGGGTTTTAAAAAAAGAAAAAGATATTACCAACACACTTTTTGTATAAGATGTTTAACACTGTAAAATGAAATTTTGCAAGCCAGTGAAGAACAAAGACTCAAACTAGATACCTCTCTGGGTCTCATTGCTAACCACTTGGCAAAACTGGGAGAAAAGAGTATACATATATTTATGCATAATATGCAAATATATTATGTTATGTACATGAAATTTATATGTTGCTTATTATTAAAAATTTTGTGGTAGGCATTGTGCTATTAACCTTTTTTTAAAATCAGGGACTTGAGCCAAGGTGTAATCAGAGTATGCCTATCAAATTTGCTGATGACACAAATCTGGAAGTGGGAGGTAACCATTTGGAGGGCAGAGTCCAAAATCCAAAAAGAGCTCAACAAGCTAGAATGATGGTCCAACTTTAAAAGAGATAATATAAAGTTTTATATAGTACTTAAGTGAAGTTGGGAAAACCTGAGTTCAAATCTTGCCTCTGATGCTTATTAGCTGGGCAAGTCACTTAAGTTCTTTCTGCCTCAGTTTTTCTCATCTGTAAAATGGAAATAATAATTATCTTCCATGTATAAGCCAGAGAAATATACTTTCCAGGACAAAACAAGATAATATTTATAAATCAACTTGCAAACTTTAAAGTGAACAAATTCTGGCTTTTAGAACTTGGATCAACTTTGCAAATATGGATTTGGGGAGATCTAACTAGACAGAATTCCTTGTGGAAAAAACTTTATTGAATGCCATACTAGTCAAACTACCAAAAATTATTTCATAGAGCTAGAAAAAATAACAACAATTCATCTGGAAGAACAAAAATATCAAGAGAATTAATTAATAAAAAATGAAGAAAGGTAGACTAGTTGTATGAGAGCTCCAACAGTCTTATAAAGTGTTAATCATCAAAACAATCTGGCACTGGGGGCAGCTGGGTAGCTCAGTGGATTGAGAGCCAGGCCTAGAGACGGGAGGTCCTAGGTTCAAATCCAGCCTCAGACACTTCCCAGCTGTGTGACCCTGGGCAAGTCACTTGACCCCCATTGCCTACCCTTACCACTCTTCCACCTATAAGTCAATACAGAGAAGTTAAGGGTTTAAAATAAAAAAAAATTAAAAAAAAAACAATCTGGCACTGGCTAAGAAATAGAGTGTTGTTGAATAGATTAGGTACATATTACACAGCAGTAAATGATCATAGTAATTTAGTGTTTGATAAGTCCAAAGATCCAAATTCTTGAGATAAGAACTCATTATTTGACAAAAACTGCTGGGAAAATGGAAAAACATTATGGCAGAAACTAGGTATAGACCAATATCTCTCACCATATACCAAGACATGATCAAAATATGTGTATGGTTTAAACATAAAGGGTGATATAAGCATATTAGAGGAGCATGGAATAGTTTACTTATCAGATATATGAATAAGGAAAATTTTTATGATCAAACAAGAGGTAGAGGGCATTATAGGATATAAAGTGGATAATTTTGATTATACTAAATTTAAAAAGTTTGCATAATCAAAACCAATACAACCAAGATTAGAAAGCAGAAAGCTGAAAATTTTTATAGGAAGTGTCTCTGAAAAATGCCTCATTTCTCAAATATAGGGATAACTGAGTCAAATTTATAAGACTACAAAACCTTCCCCAACTGATAGTCAAAGGATATAAACAAGTAGTTTTCAGATGAAGAAATCAAAGTTTTCTGTAGTCAAGTGAAAAAATGCCCCAAATCATTATGGATTAGCATATTGCAAATTAAAATAATTCTGAGGGACCATCTCACATCAATAAGATCAGCCATTATGACAAAAAAGGAAAGTTATTGATTTTGGAGGGAATGTGGGAAAAGCAGGACACTAATGCACTGTTGGTAGAGTTGTGAACTAATCCAACCTTTTTGGAAAGAAATTTGGGAATTATGTCCAAAGGGCTATAAAACTGTGTATACCTTTTGATCCAGCAATACCACTAGATCTGTATCCCAAAGAGATAAAAAAAGGAGAAAGGACCTACTTGTACAAAAATATTTATTGCAGCTTTTTTTTGGTGGCAAAGAATTGGAAATTGAAGGGAACTCCATCAATTGGGGAATGGTTAAATAAGTTGTGGTATTTGATTGTAGTCATTGTACTATAAGAAATTATAAACAGAATGATTTCAGAAAAACCAGGAAAAACTTACATGAACTGATGCAAAGTGAAGTGTGCAGAACCAGGAGAACATTATATATAGCAACAGCAAAGTTGTAAGATGATCAACTATGAATGGTTTTGTTATTCTCGGCACTACAGTGATCAAAGACAATTGCAAAGAATTCAAAATTAAAAAGAACTGATAGATGAGTACAGATCAAAGCATACTATCTTCATTTTATTTTTGCATGTTTTGATGTATCCTCTTCTGCAACATCGCTAATATTAAAATATGTTTTGCATGTTCACACATGTGTTACCTATATCAAATTGTTTACTGTATTAGGGAGAGAGGAAAAGAAGGAGGGAGATAGAGAATTTGGAACTTAAAATTTTTAAATGAATGTTAAACATTGTTTTTACATGTAATTAGGAAAAAGAAAATATTACATTTAAAAAAGAAAAAGATTTTATTGGACTGAAAATGAAATGCTAATTATATGAAAGATACTGTTTAAGATGAGAGAAGTAATAGTCCTGTTGCATTCTCCTCTAGCCAGACCAAATGTTGAGTATTGTTCTCATAGTAGTACATTTTAGGAAAGGCACAGAGTGGCTAGAACATACCCAGATGAGAGACAACAGGATGGTATGGAAACCTAAGAATATCATGCATACAAGAAACAGGTGAATAAACTGGGAATGCTCAACTTAGAGAAGAGAGCACTTACAAGAGATGGGATACCAGTTTTAAATTATATGAAGGGATGTAATGTGGTAGATAGTTTAAAATTATTCTTAGGACATGACCATGTTTAATGAATGGAAATGTCAGAGAATCACATTTAAACTTGTGGTAAGGGAAATGTGCTAACCAAGCTACCAAAAAATAGAATGGGTTTCCTCAAGAGATTATAAGAGCTTGGACTTAGAGCTGTAAGGAACCTCAGAAGAAGCCTGGTCTATCCCTCCTCAATTCACAGATGAGATTGAGAAAAATAAATGATTTTCTCAAGGTTCCATAGTAAGTATCAGAGGAGAACTTTGAATTCAAGTCTTCTATCTCAAATTCTCTACTATGAGTTCCCTTCTCCTTGGAGATCAGCAAGCAGAGATTAAATAGCCATTACAGTGCTATAAGTGGGGTCCATGGTCATGAAAGTGTTGAGTTATTTGGCCTCTGGATCTCTTCTAGCTCAAAGATCCTAAGCTTTATACGATTTCAGAGTTATAAGGGAGTTTAAGTATAATTTAGTCCAACCCCTCAATTTCACAGAGAATAAAGCATGTTGAGGAAATAAAATTAACTTGCTGTTGGTCACAGCAAGTGGGAGAGGTGAAATTTGAATCTAAGTCTTCTGATTTCACATCTAGTGTTCTTTCCATCATATCCTAGTTCCTTAGTTCTAATTCCTGTTCTTACTATCTGCAACTCCTTTATTGGGCAGCTTCCAGTTCCAGGATAGTATTTCACATTTGCCTTTCAAAAGGACTTTCCTCTTGTTTAATTGGACGAAGCCCTCTGAACTCTAATCCTGGCCCCTTGCTTCAGTAATGAGGCTGTGAATTTGCCTGTGTAAGTCTATAACCACATCTTTGGTGAGCCAAGATGGTAGCTGGAGATTGGCTGATGGATATTGTGAGAAGCCTCTAAGTTTAGGATGTAATTTGATTGTGAAATGCTAATAATTTCATTACACAATGACATTTATTCAATCAACACTTTTTCAACCAAAATTGATGATGTGCCTAGGGTGTTGTTTGGTAGCAACTTTATGTGTGAGCTTACCTGCTACTTTTTGTTTCAGCACCATGGACATTTTCTTTCCTCTATTCATATCTAGATTTTCCCCTCCCTATGGACTTTGAGTATGGTGGAGATTCCAAAGAAAATGTAAGATATTTTCCTATCACTGGAACTTCTTGTTTTTAATGTTCTTAATGGGAAATTTATCTTTATTTCTCAAGACATGAATAATGTAAAATTTCCCAAATTTTCAGATTTTTAAATCTTTTTCAGGAAACAATCTTTTCTGTTACCTGATTACTTTAAGATTTCTTTTAAGGGGGGCAGCTGGGTAGCTCAGTGAATTGAGAGCCAGGCCTAGAGATGGGAGGTCCTAGGTTCAAATCTGACCTCAGACCAGCTGTGTGACCCTGGGCAAGTCACTTGACCCCCATTGCCTAGCCTTACCACTCTTCTGCCTTGGAGCCAATACACAATATTGACTCTGAGATGGAAGGTAAGGGTTTTAAAAAAGATTTCTTTTAAGCCTTATTTCATATCATTTCCCCTTATACCCTCTGTGTTCCATTTCTACTGAACATGCTCTCTCCTACCTCTGGACATTCTCTAAGGCTGTACCTCATGTTTGAGGTGCCTTGCCCATCTCTACCTTTTCTTCCTTCAAGATCTGGCTCAGATATTATCTCTTCCAAGTACTCTAGATCCCTCTAGCTGATAGTGTTATCTTCATCCTCACATATTTCCAGAGCATTCAGTGTAGATCTTATCTTTCTTCCTATCATTTCCTTCCTTTCCTTACCTGTATGTATTTCATATTCTTGTCCTTAAACTCCAATGTGACTTTTGGATGAGATGACCACTGAATCTGTTCCAAATCTGAGTCATCTGGGCAAGAGTTGTATCATTTTTTTCTTTGTATTCCATCTCCTTTATTATAAATATATGTAAAATGCTTTGAAAACTATTAAATGTTATATATCAACTCATTATTATTATCATAATATATAGAGTGGGGGCAAATATTGCCTCCTACATTTTACTAATTAGAAACACAAAATTCTGTGCTAAAATGATTTCCCTAATATTTCCCAATAGTTCCATAGTTTAAAATTTAAATCAAAGAGTTAGGACCCTTAGAGCTTATCTAAGCCACACTCCTCATTTTACAGATGAGTAAATTGAAGCCACCAAAGATAAGTGACTGGTCCAAGGTCATACAGATAGTAAAGAGCAGTACTGAAATCTGAATTGTATTCTCTGATTCCAAATCTCATAGTCTTTCCACTATATTGTACTGCTTTTCAGTAGCTAAAAGAGATTTTTTCCCTTTTCTGCTTCATTCAACAGCATTGAGCATCTTCCATGTGCTAGATACTGGAGGAGAGATAATGATCTTTGTATTAGAACCTTGCTCCCTCTAATACTTAGAAAGCAAGGAAAATGCAATGGAAAGAACAGTGGTGAAATGGTGAAAAATCATGCTTGGAGTTCCCCCCCCCCCCCGCCAGGCCTTGGGTTAGAGCTCTTCTGGAGATTTTTAGCACTGTTTTCTCTCAAAATGAAAAAAAATGAATTGATTGTGATCTCCATTCCATTTTGATTCCTACATTTGGTACCAGATGCTTTTCTAAATGAGTGATTTCATAGTTAATCACACTAGAAAAAAATGAAATTTATTGACACTGTGCATTTTATGGGTGACCAAAGTCTAAGCACAAGGATTGCTGCAATTTTTCAAGATTCATCAGATAGCAATCTCAGCTCCACAGATGGCTTTCTAGCTCTATCTTTTTGAATTAAAAAAAGTTTTCTCTGCTGGTGTTTGTTAGTTTCCTTCACTTCCAGGGCAATGATTGGTGGGAAAGCAAAGTGCTCTTATAGGAATCATTGTATAATCAAAATACCTATAAGTTTGTGCACTCTAACAATTATTTGAATAAAAATAAAATATTTCCTCTCTCTGATCCCAGAGCTCTATTTGATCAACTTTAAATACTATAATTAGTCAACAGGACAAAAGAAAGAAAATTGAAGTGGAGGGAGGAGACTGAGTCATCCCATGGTCAAGTTCAGGTCTATTTTCCTAGAGGTAGGGGCCTCTGCTCCCATGGCCTTGGCTGAACTCAGCAAAACATTCCCACAGGCCAGCGATTCACTCCTCTGCACAGGTGGCCACGAACTTAGAAAGGGTCTGTAGGCGAAGCAGAGGAGAAAGTTATGATTCAGACTATTTGTGGCCAAAATTTCAGACTTAATTCTACTCTAAAGGCAGTTTCCAGACTCCTAAAGCATATTAGAGGTACAATAAATAAGTTAACAGCCATTCAGAGCCTTAGGGTTCAGAGCCTGTGTGATCCTGAGCAAATCATTCTATCTCTCTCGTGGTTGGTTTCCTTGTCTATAAAATTGGGATAATAACGATACGTATCTCACAAGTTTGTTGTGAGGAACAAATAGAATAATTATATGTAAAGGGTTTTATAAAACTTCAAGCATTATATGGATGTTTATTAGTATTATTAATACATTAAAATAACTAAATTGGTTAACAAAATAATTGTTTTATTAACAATAATAATAAATGAGATAGATCAGAAGGCCACTATTAATATGTATATGCATAGATACAATTTCTAGAAAACAATGCTATTTCATTTACATTCACAAAGGAAGGATGATTTTTTAAAGTTACAAAAATTCTAGATAGTAATCGTTTCTTAATGAAAGGGTAGAGGAGCTTCAATCTAGACATTAAGAAATGAATGAAATTTGCTATGTGGCCATGGGTAGGACATTCAACTTCAATTATCTTATTTTTAAAATAATGATGATAGCTTGAATATTTACCTCATTAGGTTATTGTGACAATGAAATAAGTTTGTGTAAAATGTTTTCTAAGCCCTTAAGATACTATACAAATGCCTGCTATTATTGTTATTATCTGATAGAATATGCCCATACAATAAAGAATTGATTAATTGCTGATTAAAACAAAAAGTGGGAGAGATGCAGAAAACATGGATTGCAAAATGTCAGAAAATGAATATTTAAAATTGTATGTATGTATGGTCTAGAAAAAATGAAAATAAAATAGAATGACATTTACAAAGTATTTCATGATCATAATTCGCTTTACATGTTTATTATATCAGAGCATCTTTGCAATAACCCTGTGAAGTAGGTAAAATATTATTAATTTCATTTTACATATGAGATCATCAAGGTGCAAAAGACTGAGTCACACGATTAATCAATAACAAAACAGGAATTCCAAACAAGGTCCCCTTACTCTGACCAATGTGATTCTCACCATAAGTGTTAAAGTTGAGGTAACTTATTCTCCAATTATTTCTTGAATGAAAATTATATCTTTCAGATTAGGTTGTAAGCTCCTTGAGGGCAAATGCAACATTACATATTAATTCTTCAAGGAAACAGGGAATACAAGACAGTAAAATAAGCAGACTTTATTGGCAGAACATGCTATGTAGAAAGAAGTCGAGGAAGCTGGCAGTCAGGTGCACTGGGAGCCTGGGTAAAAATGGATACACATTTACTACAGACCCAGAGGAAAAGGGATACCCAACCTAGTAAAGTTCGATGGGGCTTTTTAAGAGTTCTTTTCCAGGTTTAGGAGGACCAACCCTAGGGTGAAGGATGGGTGAAGGGAGTGAAGATCCTGGACCCCGGGACTAGTGCTAACTCATTCTAGTAGGAAGAAGGAAGAATTCTGGAGAACTAACTGGCAGCTAGTTGATACTCAAATTGCCTACTGGCAAGAAAGGGATTTATTGCTGTTCTTATTCTAGCAAGATGATTCTGGGATTTTGAACTTCCTGGGCTCCTTTAGTAAAGTAGGGAGGCTACCACAGTCAATATAATCTCTCAGGTGACTAGCACAATGCTAGACATGAAGAAACTTATTGGTAAATATATACATTGATGGATTGACATTAGAATAGAATTTTTTAACATTTTAATTTTGAATATTTTCCCATAGTTACATGTTTCATATTCTTTCCCTCTCCCCCAAACCCTCTTAACTCCCCTTAGCCAACACACAATTCCACTGGACTTTACACTGATTAAGACCTATTTCCATATTATTGACAGTTGGACTAGAGTTATTGTTTAGCATCTACCTCCCCAATAATATCCCCATCAGCCCATATGTTCAAGCAATTATTTTTCTTCTGTGTTTCTCCTCCCGCAGTTCTTCCTCTGAATGTGGCTAGTTTTCTTTCTCATAAGTCCCACAGCCTTGGTCTGGATTCTTGCATTGCTGCTAATACAGAAGTCCATTATGTTCGATTGTACCACAGTATATCAGTCTCTGTGTATAAGGTTCTCCTGGATCTGCTCCTTTCACTCTGCATCAATTCCTGGAGGTCATTTCATTTCACATGGAATTCCTCTAGTTCTTTATTCCTTTGAGCACAATAGTATTCCATCACCAACAGATACCACAATTTGTTCAGCCATTCCCCAATTGAAGGACATTCTCTCATTTTTCCAATTTTTTGCCACCACAAAGAGTGCGGCTATAAATATTTTTGTACAAGTCTTTTGGGTTATAAACCAAGCAGTGCTATGTCTGGATCAAAAGGCAGATAGTTAGAATAGAATTTTAAGAAGATAACATCATGGTGTCTTGCAATAACTGTTATTAATTCATCACTTAATTTACTAGTGCCTACTTTGTAGCATTACTTAGGTTAGGGTTCATACATTGTTTTTTGAACCTTTGGGATTTAAAAGAAATGACTGATGGAATGCCTTTGATGGACGAGGTCAATAAAATAGGACAGATCATGAGGTCCATTTATGGACCTAAAACAAAATGGATTGCTTTCTTCCAGGAAGTTGGTCAGATTTAAGGTGAGGGAGAAAAAGGATCAGGTGAATTCTTTAGGTGACCTCTTAGCACTTCTGAGAAGCAGTACAGCAGTAGTGGTTACAGAGACAACCATGAAATCTGGAATCCTAACAGCAGTTCATGGTCCCTGTCTACTACAGATTGGCCAAGGGGCTGTCATCAATTTATTAAGGGGTGACTCCAAAGCAACTATTTAAGAAGAAGGAGAAAGTTCTTCAGTAGGACCTCCCTACACTGATGGGTCCAAAAACCTTGTTGTTACAAAGAATCTTCCTCTATATTCAAAAAAGAATTGGATTATTTCTAATGAATTCTTCCCACAATTTCTTCAACTCTTCCCTTTTCTTAGCCTTATAGATAAAGGCTTTGTTAAAGTTTTTTGGATCCAGAAGGGTGTAACTTGCCTCATTCCTAAGTAAAAACACTCCTGCTGCTTTCCTTCGTCTTGGGAGTATCTGGGTTCTTTAGATTCATTTTAGCTTCTGTGAATCAAGTTAATTTAGACCTGATTTGAATTTCAGCATTTTCTTCAAGTGACACCCAGCATCCTACTTGAAAAGTTTGGCCATGCTTTCAAAGTAGGGATTTCCTTTGAGGGCTTGGGAGAAAGCTGAAGATTCAATTTGCATTGATTTTCATTATTATGATTATTCAGCTGCTTCTCTAGGTTAATCATCTGGGAAGCAGGTTTTTCCATTATTGTTTATTATGACTGTCAGTCCTGCAAGTGAAAAGGAAAAGAGAAGCTGGTTGATAGACATTTTAAGGAGTCTAAAAAAAACCCCTTTGTTTCCTATACAGATGAGAAATAATTGAGATATGATCAAGCTTTGGCTGAACTGTACCTAAGGTGCTGTGTCTGGAGCTCTGCCAAATTTAGAGGGCTCTAAAAGTACTCACAGGTCTTTAGCAGGTAGGAACTTGGCACTCAGCTAGCAAGACTACTTGAATAAAATGGGAAATTACCAGATTGCTCTTTCTCCTCCCACAGGCCATTTCTCAGAAGGGGATGAAGGGAGTTAATATTTATTAAGTAATTACTATGTACCAGGGCACATTTAAAAAATAACAGTGACCCTTTTCTTCCATCTTAGGATCAATACTGTGTATTGATTCTAAAGCAGAAAAGCAGTAAGGACTAGGTAAACAGGGTTAAGTCACTTTGGGTCCCACAGCTAGGAAGTGTTTGAGGTCAAATTTGAACCCAGGTCCTCTCATCTCTAAGCCTGGCTCTCTATCAACTGAGTCACCTAGCTACCCTTAGTCTTGAACTTCTAAGAAGTCTATGGATATCTTTTACAGAGTCAGCGAACTTGGTTTTTAAAAATATCTAGGTAACTTTAAATAGAATTGATTTCCTCTGCAATCTTATGTGTTTTATTTCAAGCATTGAAAATCATTATTTTGAGAAGGGGTTCACAGGCTTCATATAAAGAATCTGAATCTAGGACCCCCAAAAGGCTAAAAGATAGTCTAAATTTGTGATTTTTATGACTAGTTTTGGATAGTCATGGAAAGTAAATAACCATTATGTTGCATCAGGAATGATCTCACCACCAGCGTTTAGCCTCATTCATCCATCAGTCATGCTGCCCACTCAGCACATTCAAGCACCCCCATTTTTTGAAGACTTCTCAGAAGGATGTGGGTGGCAGAGACGATAGAGAAAGGGAACTTTGAGGTCGAATTCTGCCTTTTCCTAACTATGTGACTTTGAGGAAGTCACTTCAGCAAGCCACTTTCAGCCTCAGTTTTGCCATCTGTAAAATGTAAAATGGGGATAATAAAAGCACCTACCTCTGAGAGTGGTTGTGAGGATCAAATGAGAAAAATACAATATTTACTAAATATCTGTAAATAAAATATTTTGAAAATTGTAAAATGTTATTATTTCCTAATGTATTTGCAGCAAGCTGGGCATTCTTTTCTTATAGCTCACTTTCCAACTAACTTCATCTCCACATTGATTTCCTTGCCCTGCTGAGAATGGTCCTTGCCCAGAACTATCATATATCATAAAAAACTTTAGCCTGGCTGCTCATATCGCTTCCAGCCTATTCTGAATTGCTCTATCTCCACACTGGCTCCCGGGCTGCCCTCTCTGTCTCTCTGTCAGTTGGTCTGTCTCTCTCTCTCTTTGTGTCTCTGTATGTGTGTCTCTCTTTCTGTGTCTCTGTCTCTCACTGTCTCTCTGTGTCTGTCTCTCTGTCTGTCTCTCTGCCTCTCTCCCCCTACCTTTCCCTTTTCTCTTTCCCATCCCATCCCCTTTGTGTTTTTTCTTCTTCCTCTATTAGAATATAAACTCAATGAGAGCAGAGAATATCTTGTTTACTTGTGTTTTTATGCCCATTATGTAACACAGTGCCTGGCACATAGTAATTAGTAAATATTTAATAAATACTTTCTCTCTTTCATGACCCTGGTGGTAGCCTTCACTCTACCATTCTGCCCTTCTCTGAGTTCTCTTCTTAATTGTGCTTTCAGTCAAATCCTCTCTGAATACCCATTCTGTGTAATACTATGTGACACTGGACTGGTTAAAAAATTAAAAAAAGGATTAGGGCATGGCTTCTAGCACAGGCAAACTGTCTTTACCTTCAAGGAGTTAACCATTCTTTCCTCTTTCTTTTTTTGTCCTTCCATTCATCCTTGCCATTTTCATTGCCTCTTCTACCTCCCCTGTCTTTTTATCATAAATTAAGCATCTTCTCCTGGAAGGTCTACCACATTACCCTCTCTAGAGGGATCCCTATCCCATCCTACCTCCCTAACCCCAAAGTAGCAATTTTCAACAGTGGAGTATGAGGATAAAGATTGTATTGTAACAAGGAAGACAAGGACCACAGGATGTTTTCTAGCAAAAGCTTTGGTATCTGCACAACAGATTTCCAGATGGATGGGTTTGGGAGTATCTTTATAATTGAAACTTCAAATTCTCTTTTTGTCTTTTGCTCTTTCCTCTTTAATTTCTTTTATCCTTCTGAACATTAAAAATGTTTGCTACTGTGCACTCACGATTTTTAAAATAACAAATTAAATACCTATTTACAAGTACAATTAAAAATGAATTCTATGCACAGCTTGTTATTCCCTCTCTATATTTTCTGCTCTTTTTGTTCATTCATATCTGTAAATATTACATGTATCAGTCTTCCTTTTACAATTTCCTCTGAGTTCATCTGAATAAGATGACTACATGGAATCAAATAAAAATGTAAAAAAAAGGCAAATGGACAAAGAAAATGGGTAATATTTAGAAGGAGAAATAAACTTTTGAGCATGAAATTAATTTAAAAGTATAAGTAGTAAATGCATGTTTAATTGATTTGGTTATTATTAAGTGTATTATAACTTCTTAGGAACTATATTTAGAGTTTATATTCTTTTCTTCTGGATCTAGTTTCTCAATTGATTGAAATTCAGTTTTTGTATTCTTCACATTTATTGTTTTAATAGCACTGTAACTTTGTATTTCATTGTGATATTAGTTTATTCAATCAACTTCTAATTGTTAGACATTTAATTTATTTCCTATTACTTGCAACTTCTAATGCTGCTATATATTTTTGAATAGCTATAACTTTTCCCCTTTATGTCAACAATCTTAGAGAACATACCCAATAATAGAATTATTGGGTCAAGGACAGGAAGGGACTGGGCCTGTGATTTCACTGGTTAGGGAACTCCCTCGTGAGAAAATTCCTTCTTGCCAATACAGGTAGCACCTTCTGTACAACTTACAGACTTAGAAATTGCATAAATATTAAGAAGTTAAATGACTTGGTCTTACCTACACAGACAGTATGGGATCAGAGGTGAACTTTTTTGTGACTCATATACAACATTTAAAGCTAGAAGGGAATTTAGAAATCATTTGGTCCAAAGGTCTTGATCTCCTAGCAGGAGGAAGAGGAGGAGGAGGAGGAGTCAGATTAGAATGTAGTTTAGAAATGTATATTAAAATAAATAAAAAGACAGCATAATATAGAGGATATTAATTTGAAGTTTTCTAAGTCATTATTTAATGGGCTTGGATCTACCTACATCTGAGTTTGATTTTACTGCTTTAATCCAACCTCCTCGTTTTAGTGATGGGAAAACTGAAGCCCAGAAGGTTGATTTCACAATGCCATCCTAAAAAATTCCCCAATTTGAAATTCTTCCAATAATGAGCATATCTCATTATGCAAAATGATGCCAGAATTCATTCATTCACTCAACAATTATTAAGTGGTTACTATGTACAACAAAGTTCAGACAAAAACAAAACTATCCTTGTCCTTAAGAAGGTCATATTCCTATAGGGAAGATTCCATACCTTTACAGAAAAGCAAACATAGAAAACATATAAAGTAAAAATGAAATAATTTTGAGGTGTGAGTACAGCACTAGCAACTGAGGAGTTCAGAACAGACTTCCTTTAGTAGATAGTACCAGAACTGAACTTCAAAGACAGAGTTTGGAATTCTTTGGGCAGCTAAGGTGGTACAGTAGATAGAGTGCTAGACCTGGAGTCAGGAACATTTATCTTCCTGAATTCGAATCTGGCCTTAGACACTTATTAGCTGTGTGACCATGAGGAAATTGCTTAGCCTTATTTGCCTCAGTTTCTTCCTCTGTAAAATGAGCTGGAGAAAGAAATGGCAAACAACTCCAATATTTTGCCAAGAAACCCAAATGGAGTTTATGAAGAGTTGGACACAACTAAGAGGAAGAGATAAGGAGGGAACTATTTCATTTAAATCATGGCCAAGGACCCCTAAGACCTCTGGGTTTATAAAGATTGGATATGATCTTGGTTGGGGGTGGGAGCTAACCCCAGAAGATCAGTATCTCATTGAATTTTTTTAATCACACTAGTTATTTTTCCTAGTTTGATGGTGATGAGGTTTGCTGTAAAGATGTTTTAATTCATATTCCTCTACTTATTTTTAAAATAAAAACTCTTACCTTCTGTCTTAGAATCAACTGTGTATTGGTTCCAAAGTAGAAAAGTGGTAAGAGCCTAGGTAATGAAGGTTAAGTGATTTGCCCAAGGACAGACAGCTACAAGCATCCAAGGCCAAATTGGACCTAGGACCTTCCATCTCTTGGCCTGGCTCTCAACCCACTGAGCCACCTAGCTGCCCCTTATTTCTCTAATTATTCCTGAAACTAAACTTCTTTTTCAATGATCATTTTAGCATGAGTGTTTTTTGTAAATTATCTTTTCATAGCCTTTTACTGTTTATTTGATGGAAACAAAGCTTTATCTTTGAATATTTGTATTAGTTCCTTATAGCTTATAGATCTACTTGGTATTTGTTGTGTGGATGGTTGTCACACTGTTTTAAATGGTTGTGGATCTCTTCCAGGAGGCTCTCTAATGTTCTGATACTTAGTGCAATCAGCCTAATTTCATCCACAAAGAGGAGCATCTGAAGGACTTTGCCATCCACAAGGTACTCATCCCTTTTTGGGCTTCAGTAGATGACCTTGGTGTCTTTGATCAAGCTCTAGGCACTCCAGAGTGCCTGCTTCAATCACCTTCAAGCCTTTGGAACAAATTGTTCTCATCTATCCATTCCACCCGGGGAACCATCTTCACATACTTGGGATAGACATCCTTCTGAGTCACTGATGAGTTTAAGGTCTGTCAGTTACTCTCAACCTGGCTTAGCCCATCTGTTAAGATAGTTTTACTGGGATGTGGTCACATTTTCTCAGCTTACAAATCTATAGATCTAGCCCTCATCTCTCTTCTGAGCTTTAGACCCACCTCATTAGCTGCCTATTGGGCACTTCAAACTGGACATAATGGAGACCTTCCAAACTTGGTCTGTCCAAAACAAATTTTGTTATCTTTCTCCTCAAACACAGCCCTCTTCTAAATTTCTCTATTTCTATTGAAGGAACCACCATCCATCCAGTCTTTCACAAACTTAAACTTAGAATCATCCTCAATTCCTCTCTTTTCTTCACCCCACAAATCTTACTACTTCTAGGAATATAATATCTCTTGCATCAACTCCTTTTAGTCACATCATCACTGTCTTAGTTCAGGTCCTTATGATCTCTTACCCAGACTACTATAATTATCCTTCAAGTTTCTCCTCCCCCCCACCACTAATCCATAGTCTACTCAACTACAAAAGTGATATTTCTTGAGTCTAAATCTAATGCTATTGCTCCTCTACTCAATAAACTCCAGCAGCTCCCTGTTGGCTTTAGGATAAAAAACAAAACAAAACAAAAAAACTTTTGTGTTTGATTTTGAGAGTCCTTTACAACTTGATACCCAACTTCTTTTTTTTTTCCATGACATTCTATATCACTACATTTTTCATTCTACAGTCCAGTAGAACTACCTTCTCTGTTCCTCATGTTTGGATTCCATCTTCCACCTCCATGTTTTTACTCTGTTTGTTGAGAATACATTCTCTCTTCACTTCCATCTTATAGAATTTCACTTCTGTCAGGACACAGCTCAAATACTATCTTCTACATGAATGATGTTTTTTTTCTGAACTCCCCAACCCTAATTGCTAGTGTCCTTTCTTCCTAAATGCCCTATATGTCACTGCTTTGCATTTATTTTGAGATTATTCTTATATGTTTATATATGTTCATATTATCTTCCTTGGCAGAACATAAACTCTTTGAGGACAAGGATTATTTCATATATATATATATGTATATATATATATATATATATATATAGAGAGAGAGAGAGAGAGAGAGAGAGAGGGATGGGAAAAGTTTATTACTTTCTTGTTGAATAGGAGAGTATTGAAAAGAAGTAAGTTTAATGATATATTAAAAAAGAAAGAAAAGAACATTGATAAATAATTTAAATACAAATAAAAGAGCAAAAGAAAATGCAGAGTGAGATCCAGACAAGGAAAATAGTGTTGGAACTACCATGTTAAATTTGAAATATATTTGTTCTAAAAGCTGCACGTAATAGAAATTACAATTTCATATATGGTCCTTCTTTTCCTGTTCTTTGATGTGGAAATGTTTATGTTTGTTAGTGTTAAGAGTGTGATGTAAAAAAAAGGTATATATCTGTATCCTCAGAACTTGGTAGAGTGCTTGCCTGGTACATGGCAGGTCCTTAATATTTGATTAAACAATTGGTTAAGGGATATCAAAATCAATGATGTGTGTATTTTCATTTGAATCTAAATGTAAGATCAATTTTTATATTCAATAGTATAATACACATTAGAAATATGACACAGTATGTTTTGTGTGATAATACATGTATAACCCAGATTGAATTGCTTGTCAATTCTGGAAGGATGACAACATGAATCATATAACTTTGGAAAATTTACGTGGAAATTTGTTACTAAAATAAAATAAAGACAAAAACACAATAGAAATATGACACAGCATGTTAATATGATTTAGGAAATATGCAAATTGTGTAACATATCATGAAAACATCATAATTATGCTGTCTTTATTATACTGGACTTTTTCATTTTTATATTATCAGATTCTTCCTTATACCAACAATTTCTTCTATTTGTTTAATGAATAATAATAATCAATAAATAAAAATTTATCCTTCAGAATGTTTTAAAATAGTTTTTGTTAGACTTATTTTTTAATTTAAATTTATTTGTTTATTACATTAAAATACCCAATTAATTTCCTTTCTCCCTCATCTCACCCCAATAGAGAAGACATCATCAGACAAAAAGTATATATAAAACAAAGTCATGCTTATTTCTATTTGTCAGTTCTTTCTCTGGAGGTGGACATACACAAGTTACTCTTCAAGCATTTCTGTAGTTATATATAATGTTCTCTTGGTTCTGCTTGTTTCAGTTTTCATAATTTCATGTTGTCTTTTTATATTTAAAAACAATTAATCTGCTTGAAGGCAGGTAGCTAGCTCAGTGGATTGAGAGTCAGGCTTAGAAACAGGAGTTTCTGGGTTCAAATCTGACTTCAGACACTTCCTAGCTCAGTGACTCTGGGCAAGTCACTTAATCCCCATTGCCTTGCCCTACTGCTCTTCTGCCTTGGAACCAAGACACAGTATTGATTCAAAGACAAAAAGTAAAGATTAAAAAAAAAGTAATCCTCTTGTCATTTCTTGTGATGCAGTGGTATTCCATCACAATCATATGCCCCAACTTGTTTAGCCATTTACCCTTCAGAATTGTTTTTCCTAACTTTTAAAGTTCATTTTATTATGTTTAATACTGTTTTCCAGCTGGAAATTCTCCTGGCATATAATAAGAGATGTGTGTGTGTGTGTGTGTGTGTGTGTGTGTGTGTGTGTGTGTGTATGTGTGTGTCTGTGTGTGATCTAAGTCCATTTTTCACCAAAATTTTGCTAGCTAACTTTCCAAATAACATTTAAAAAATAGTAAAAACATCTCAAGTTTTTTGTTGTCCATAGATTATCATAAGCTAATCTTTTGCATGGATTCGGTCCTATTGCTGGAATTTTTTTCTTTTCCATCTAGAGATCTGGGGAGTTCAGAGGATAGAATGCTGAGTCTGGAGTCAGAAAGTCTTGACTTGAAACTATGTGACTTTGGGTCAGTCACTTAACTGCTGCCTGCCTCAGTTTCCTACTGTGAAACAAGTGGACATACACAAGTTACTCTTCAAACATTTATATCTTTATGCACACACACACACACACACACACATACACACACACACACACACACACACACACACACACACTCCTGGGGTGTATTTGTTTACAGATGTATGTATGTATTTCCCCAGTGCCAGATAGTTTTAATGTAAACTACTTTACAATAACCTTCATAAAAATGTGAGAGGGCAAGTTCATTCAAATCTATTTTTCCCTCTTGAACTGAATCTTCAGATTTTTGTTTAATTTTCCATATAAATTTGACTTTGATTATATCCAGTTTTATAAATACAACCATTAGTCATTTGAGAGGCATTGCATTAAAACTGCAAATTGATTTAAGGAATATTATCAATTTTATAGATTCAGTCTATCCATCAATATTGAATATCACTTATTTGGATCTTCTGTTTCTGTCAGTGTAGTTTTATTATCTCTATGAAAATCTTATATCTGGTGAGGCAATTTAGTTTATTAATATTCCATGGTTTTTGTTATTAAAAATGTGCTCTGTTTTCTTCCTATTTATTGGTAGCATATAACAATTAAAATGATTTATGTGATATTATCTTGGCTCTCGTAACTTTGTTGAATAGATTAATTGTCTCAAGTAGTGCTTGCTGAAACTGAGAGATTTTCTAGGAAAACAATTCTGATCTCTAAATAATAATATCTCGTCCATCTTTCCATTATAATTCCTCTGATTGTCTTTTTAAAAATTGTCTTACCATGTTTGGTAGCTTTTCTCGTTTCTTGTCAAATAGAAGAGGCTCTCTTGTTTTGTACTGGAGTGTAGTAGAAATGTTAAAATATACCCATCATGCATAATGTTGGCTTTCGATCTTGAGTTGTATAAAAAAGATCTCTCTACTTGTCTTAGAAGTGTCTTTATAGTGAATCTATTGAAAAGCTTTTTGGCATCTATTGATATGATCATGTGAGTTTTATATCCTTGTTGATATGATGCCTTGTGCTGGTAGTTCCCCAGGCATGATTTAGTCTTTTGTTCATGGCATAAATCTGCCTAGGTTTTTGTCTTGAAAAATCTTTTAATATATAACTAATATTTAGTTTAAGATTTTTGTGGTTAACTTTAAATTTAGTTTTTATTATTATCTTTAGCAGATTTTAGAATTGAGACAATATTTACCTTATGAAAAGATACAGGTATTCCTCCACCATCCTTTCTGTTTTTAACAGGCATTTTTTTTCAAGTTTGGAAAATTTCCTCTACAAACAGAAATCATTTTTATGATGTAATTCATTGAAACCTTGTTTTGATTTCTTCTTCTGAAATTAATTTCTATATTTCCTGTTATATAAGCTTTGATGATTTATATGTTTTTAGAGTAGCAATTAGTTTTAAATTCCCAATTTTATTAGTATTTAACTAATATTATCTTGTGTTATTCTTCACTTATTTTTGTTCTTCTTATGATCTCTCCTTTTGCAGTTCTAATTTCAGTGATTTTTTTTGTCCCTCTGAGTAAATTTGCTAGACTTACTAATTTACTGACTTTTTGAAAATTAGCTATTGGTTTAATTTATTAATTCTTTTAAAATTTTTCTATTCTACTCTTTTCTGTTTTTATTAGTTTCCTTGGAATATGAATTCGTTCCTTTTCTAATGCTTATTTAAGTACAGATCTAATTTAGTTTCTTCTTATGTATACTCAAGGTTATAAATTTTCCTTTAGGTCTGTTTTGGCTACATTCCATAGATTTTTTAAAAACCCTTACCTTCTGTCTCAGAATTGATACAGACCGGTACAGACTAGGCAATTGGGGTTAAGTGACTTGCCCGGGGTCACACAACTAGGACATTCCATACATTTTTGTAATGGATATTAGTCGTGTCATTATCTTTTAAGTATTCCATTTTTGTTTTTCTAATTCTTTAGAAGACCAAATTATTATTTAGAATTAACCCAATTATTGTTTAATGTATTGTTTTTTAGTCTTCATATATCCAAAAGTTTTATTCTTGTTATTTTTAGTTTTAAAACATTACATTATAATTTTTAAATATAACACATAGAATTTCTGTTTTAAATTTTTTTGAATGTCTGAAAAAAAGAGGTCTTTGTTTCTTGCATTTAGTTCACTCCATATATCTTTAGTTAAATAATCTTACAGATTATTTAAAAGTAAGTAATTTACATGCAAATCTTTTGTTATTAATCTTTCTGTTAGATTTATCATATTCTGATAACAGACATTTTCTGTTAACATATTTCTACCTATCTCTTCTTATAATGCTATTAGACTTCCTATAATGAATTTGATATTTGGTTAATTAGTCAACCAACAATTATTCATATCCTACTATGTGTCAGGCACTGTGTTAAGTTCTGAGGATACAAAGAAAGTTAAAAAAATATTTTTTTCTGTTTTCAAGGTGCTCACAGTCTAATGAAAAGAAACCATGAAAATAATTATGTACATATAAGATATATACAGGATGAATGGGAAGTAATTAAAGTGGGAAGGCACTAACATTATGGCAGTCTGGGAAAACTTTCTTGCAGGGAGAGGGACTTTAGCTGAGTCTCGGTGCAAATAAATTAAATACTATTATAAATTATAGAATCATAGAGATCATCTAGTCAAAGCTATAGATAAATGGTCATCCAGTCTAGGCTGGAAGATCTTTATCTTAATTATTTCCAATTCCTATGTGCTTTAAGTAGCAACTTCTCTGCTCTTCCTTTTTCTTTTGGATTTATAGATTTAAGAAATTATAATTTTTTGACCAATCTCTTAATTTTAACATCTACTTTTGCATTAAATGCATTGCCTGTAAGTAACCTATTGCAAGATTTTGGTTTTTTGGGTTACTCACATTTAACATAATACATTAAATTTTTTTATATTAAAATGTTCTTGAATTTTCTAATTTTTTGCTTTTGCTATTAATAATGCAAAAGAAAAACATTAGGAGCAAACTTCTAAGCAAAATGAGTTTATTGTCAATGTGTATCAAACATAAATCAGTGGTCTGCAGACATCCTAGTAATCTGAGACCCCAAGCCTTTGAACTGACACAGTGTTTATTCATGACTTAGATTATATAAATTTAGTTTAGAGGGTGCATGCCAAGTGGAATTTTCTCATAAATGTCATTTTCCCTTTGTAAGTAGTGCATCCTTAGCAAGGTCTGCTAGGTGAATTTTTCTTGTGAATGTGGGGTCTTCCCTTGGAGGAAAGTCGCCTTCTGGCCAGTGTCTACCAGAGGGGTAGATTCTTGGTAAGAAGGTTTGGTCTTCCCTTAGAGGCAGAGACCTTCTTCTGTCAAGTGCATTTTTTCTTGGCAAAAATCGTCAGATCTCATCATATCTCTTTTCTATGGGGCAGATTATATAGCCCTCCATTCCATATATGATGATCATAAGAAAAGCCAAGGTTATTCTGTAGCTTCAAAGCCAAATGAGGTAACAGCTTCAGAAACCTCTGGATATATTCCAAGACACTGAAGGCATGCATAGACTTCCCTTGGCAAAGGTATCTACAAGGTATCTATTGTCTCAAACACAGTTACTCAATAATTGAAATTTTTCATTATTATTAAATCTGTTATGATTACAACTTATCTTTAAAATACTGGGTATCTATCTTAGAAAAAGATCCTTATGCCCTTGATGTTCCAAATAGATCATTTAGCAGAGAGCATTCCCCATATGGACCCTCACCAGAAATGAGAGCTTTTCTCTCCCCTCCAACTTTGTTGGAGGGTCCACTCAGACGTTCACCTTTGCTTCCAGGGGGAGGAGGAAGAGGTTCAAGAGGACCAGGGCATCCTTTGGATTACAAGAATACCAATGAGAGAGGAGAATTATCTAATCCCCACAGAGCATCTTCAGATACTGGATTCCTCTCACCTCCATGGGATAGAGATCGTAGAATGACTATTCCTCATTCAGATGAGGTGGTATCCTCAGAAATGAAATCCAACAGGAATGATACCAAAGATGATTTTGGTAATTTAAATATGCCTGACCCATCTCTCACACCTCAAAGTGAAGTAGCTGGCCCAGGCTTTGTTCCAACACTTCTTCCTTTAGTCTGAGGTCCTCTGTTGCCTGTGGATCCAAGAGGGTCAAAAATGAGAAAGAGGACCTCCCATTACACCCCCTCCTCCTGGAAGTATGTATGGACCTCCTAGGGGCTACTTTCCAGCAAGGAATTTCCCTGGTCCACCACATCCTCAATTATCAATGAGAAGTGTCTATCCACCCAGGTCCTTTCCTCAATATCTTCCCTTAAGAGATGGATTCCCCCCACCCCTCACCTCCACGTCCTGAAAGTAGAAATGAGCAATCTTCACGGTTGATTCAGCCTTCAAATGAGCCTACTGCTGATCATCGAGAACCACAGCAAGAAATTTTACAGGGTTTTTTTGTTTAACCAAAAGTAATTTATGATGTATTTTTAAATCATCTCTCTCATTTTCAATTTAAATAACTGCTATTACTTTACTGGTTTTATTGTTGTTCAAATTGAAGCATAATGGAATAATAATTTCAACATAATATGGTTTTGTAAATAAAGATGATTTAAGTTGAAAAAAATATAAAATACTGGGTATCTAAATGGATTAGAAGCTGAGAATATGACACTATATAACGGTATAAAACAAGTAATATAGCTGAAATTGCTTAATAAAATTTTCTTTACAATAGTGTCATACATAATAAGTGATTAATAATGTTCATTAAGCTGAATTTTTGGAGGAAATGAACTCATCTTATTTTCAACAATAATTTTAATTGTTTAAGCAAAATGGTAATTAAAATTAGATCTTTGTCTTTTACACTAATAACTTCAAGGTTATCCCCAGTTTGAGCTATATTTTTAAATATATGAATTTTTCTATTGGGATGGCCAGTACTTTCATTCTCTCCTACTTTGGGGATGGGGGGTGGGAAGGAGGACAGAGTTTGTTATTCCTTCTTAGTTTTAAGGAAACTTGCTTCTTACTTACAGACACACTAAAAATTATTTTTATTATACACTTACATTTAAAAAAAATCCTAATTTGTCTCTTTATTAGAACTTGAATTTTTCATAGAATACATTTTAATATAAATCATGGAAGGCTTACAGTATCCCACTATTTTTGTTGAGAGCTTCTTGTCCAGCTGATCTGAAATTTTGCCCAGTAAACAATCTGCCAATTGTTTATAGAGATATTGTGGGCATATTTCATTAAATTCTTGTGTCTTCCAGATTTTTAAATGTCATTCTTCCATCTTCAAATAAAATGTGAAGCTTTGCAGGATATGGAATCTTTAGATCCAAATCTGCATTTTTAAGATCAATTTCATTCCTTCTCTTCCTTTAAGAAACAGAGGAGGTGCTACCTCCTCCAAGTGTTTGTCAGAGATCCCCATCAAGAGCTGAAAGTATACTGTTCTTTTCATCTTCAGATTTTTCATATGACATTTTATCTGAATGTTTTCTTTGTCCCCTAAAAATCTCCGGCATTTATTATACACTGAAAGAGAGCAGGCACTTCATCATTTTCATTTTACTTTCAGGAAATGTTTAATAAATATCTAGGCAGCTAGGAGGTGCTGGATCTGGAATTAGGAAGACCTAAATTCAAATCCTGCTTTAGACAGTTACTAACTGTGTGAACCTGGGCAAATCATTTAATCTCTGACTGTTTCAATTTCCTCATCTATAAAAATGAGGTTAATAATAACACCTACTTCTCAAGATTGTTGTGAGGATAAAAATTAAATAATATTTATAAAGTGCTTTGCAAACTTGAAAGTTCTCTAGAAATGCTAGCTTTAAAAAGTCTACCAGATGAATTTTGAATACATTGCTGACCAACTTTGCTTTTGGTACATTTTCTTGTAGAAGAATATAAGAGCAATTCGAATAGCATTTTTTGATACTCTGTTTGACTTTACTTTCTTGGCTTTTTTAACCATTCTTTATTTATTCATCACTCTGAAATTTAATAATCATCCATCTTATAGTTTTGATTTCTGGACTTTTCTGCACTGTCATTCTATGAATTCTTTCCACTTCTAAAGAGAAGCCTATTCTTATTCATTCTGGGAAATTTTCTCTAATTTTTAAAAATAACATAGAATCAAGTTTTTTTCTCTATAAATCTAATGATTCATATTCCAAGCTTACTATTATGATCTACATTCTCATTAATTAAACATTTGGGGCTTATTCTTTTATTTTATTCTCAGCATGCATTGATCTCATTAATTTTCTCCCTAAACTCACCCTATTCCTTTTTCAAAGAATTGTAAAAGACATCCATTTCCCAGTCATCTGTGTTCACGATCAAGGAATCCTTCTCTCTTCACTCTCGTTCGTCATCCCTAATTCAGACTCCTCTCTTCACCTTTTTCCTGAGTTACTGTATAAGTTTCTTAATTGGTCTCCCTGTATCTAGCCTCTCCCTTCTCCAGGTCAACCACCACAGTTTCCAAATTGATATTCCTATTACAGAAATGCTCTCTCCTCTCCCCCAAAAAACTTCAGTGGCTCCCCAATACTTCTAGGATAAAAAAAAATTACTTGAAATTTAAAGCTCTTCTGAGTCACTTTCTAGGTCAATTATACATGTTTCCCCTTCATTCACACCATCTTCCAGACAAAGTGATCTATCCTATGTTTTCAATACATGACATACCATCTCCATGTTTTAAAATAGACTGTCCCCCAGTCCCAAATATTTTCCCTCTTTCTCTTAGAATCCCCATTTCCCTTCAAGACTCAGCCCAAGAACTATTCCCTATGAGAGGTCTTCCCTGATTTCTCCAGTTCTTAGTCCTCCACCTCTGTAATTACTTTGTATTTATTTTCAGTAATTGGTGCTTAATAAGTGTTTATTGATCAATTGATCAAATATCTGAAATGACTCTAAATATATACCATTTGGATCTGGATGACTAAGGTCCTCAGTCACAGACAGTTATGGATCAGCAAGTTAAAAAAAATTGTAGAACCATTTTCTATCTGATGATTATCTAGACATATAACATTAATAGTGCATGCTAGACCACCAACTCCATACATCCATCCTTCTGCATGCTCATTGTTCCAGTGTCATGTGTCTTTGTGCAGTTGTTCAAACAGATAACATTCCACATCTGGGTGAATGAATTCTTAGGAAGCTGCTGTTTTATGGTGTTCTCAGAACCACAGATGGCTGACAAATATTTCCACAGGAAGAATGAATAGGTGTTTCAGTCTCTCCTCTATCCTCATTAAACGCTAGATTTATCTTTAATACTTGAAACCCAACTGAATGTGAAAAAAAACCCGAAGCTTTGATGATGAGGAGGATTTTCCACAATCCCAGACTTCTTACTTCATTAGATTCTGTGAGTGATATTTACTCGTCCAAGGAATGGTTTCCCAACTAACCAACAGGTCCTTACCCTGTGAATCTCGAGAGAGTGTTATATGATCCAGTGGGTATAATTCATTTAAAAGATTTTTGTCATTTTATTCTGAGGAATGGCTCCAAAGTGAGTTTACTTATTGATAAGATCAAGAGATGACTGAGGAAATAGCCTCAAATCAGCAATTCTCCTTCCTATCATCTGCCAAGGAATTTCTTTTGCTTTATGTTTGTTTCTATAACACAAACCACATAGAAACCAAATGACTTGATTTTTATTTCCATTTCTCTAGGCAACAAACCAATTTTTTTCTGTTTCCTTGGACACCAAAATGTACAACAGCAGCTTAGAGGAGCCTGGGATCCTTAGTGTAAAATTGCTATCTGATGGAGAGGAGTATAATCCTGGGACTCCCACAAAGAATTTCTTTGAGGGGTTGATGATATGCTTCTTGGAGAGTATCAAGTTTCGATGGTGATTACTTGACCATGGGGACATCTAGGTGGCTCAGTGGATTGAGAGTCAGGCATAGAGGTTGGAGATACAGGGTTCAAATTTGACCTCTCACACTTTCTAGCAATGTGACTCTGAGCAAGTCACTTAACCCTCCTTGCCTAGCTCTTACCACTCTTCTACCTTGCAACCAATACACAGTATTAATTTTAAGATGGAGGGTAAGGTAGAAAGTTTTGCTTTTTTGTGTCAAATGAATTGTATGGAGGATTTCTATAGTGATGAGATGTTGGAAAATGAAGAAAGTAAAGTTTCTAAAAGGCATTCATCTTTATATTATTTCTATGAATTTCAGATTAATGATATAAAAAAAGATGCATCAAAACTTTTAGACTTGTAATTTCTCTTATCTCAAACTACAACCTTTCCTTGAATTATTTCATAGTGATATTTCTCTGGTCTGGGGAATTCTGGTGAAGAAATTCTTTATACTAAGGCAAATCAGCTCCTTCTCTGAAACTTACAATCTTGGAGAGATGTCGGGAGCAATGGAGTTTAAGTGACTTGCCCAGATCATAGAGAAAGTATGTATGAGAAGCAAAATTTGAACCCAGTTCATCCTGGCTCTGAGGCCAACTTTCTATCCTCTACCTCATGCTGCCTCTTAGAGCAGAGATGCTTAACTTTGTGTGTGTGTGCATGTGTGTATGTGTGTGTGTGTGTGTGTGTGTGTGTGTGTGATAGATCCCATTGGCTGTCTAATGAATGAATTATTCTGGCAGTTAGGTGCAAATGCTGGGTATATAGATAGAAAAGCAAGACAGTCCTTGCTGTCTGGGAGTTCATATTCTAATGGAGGAGGCGATACATAAGGAAGGTTTCAGCCACAAGCTGAATGAAAAGTTCAGTGGACCTCAGGGTGCTTAATGACATCTACAGATTCCTTTTCAATTATGTTTTTAAATGCCTAGAATAAAATATTCACTGAATTACAAGGGAAACCAAATTTTACTGAAAATAAAGATAGAATATTTTTTTCATTCATGGGTCCCCTGAAGTCAATACATGGACCTCATTTTAAATACTTATATTATAGATTATCAATCTTGGTAATTGGTATAAGGCACCAGATTCAAGCTTGCCATAGTGGGGAAAGGGAATAAACATGTATATAGCACCTATTATGTGCAAGCACTGTGATAAGCACTTTACAAATATTATTTCATTTGATTTCCCCCTCCCCCCAAATCTGGAAATTATGTGCTGTTATCTCCATTTTATAGGCAAGGAAATTGAGGCAAATGTTTTCCTTAATGGGATGTATAATGAATTACTGGGGGGATGGGAAAGAGGGTAAAAAAGATCATCACTTGATGGCTACTCAGAAAGTTGCCCTTATTTCAAAGTCCTCGAGGTACCATGGAAGTCACGAATTCAAATGAATTTTTTAGACTACTTGAGTGGAGTAGTGAGAAGAGGGAAAGAGAAAACAAGGAGATAAATCTATAACTGATTGTGACCAATTAAGATAATTATTTTATTTTAATAAATTGTATTTTAATAAAATTTCATCAGTATTCTTAAATAATACTATTCTGGTGATGAACTTCTCTAAATTTAGCTCAGCTGGTTCTCCAATAAAGCCTAACACTGGTTCTATAACTAGGGACTTTTTGGTTTCATAGAATCTATCAGTGGTTGGGCACCATTTTTACAGTCCCTTAAGAACTTAGGATCACCTCCATACTACAATAAGGCATCAGAATTGAATTCAAGTGATGGGTTATCAGAATGAAAATTTTAAACCAGAGCCTAAAAATGCCTATGTTTACTTGTGGTATGTGTATATGTATATGTGAATTGGTTTTCTTGGAATTCTAAAAAGATACTAAAATAGCTTTGTGGTATCACCTAATAATAATAATAGTACTAATAATACATTCATATCATTTGTATCCTACTTCAAGGTTCAGGAAGCCCTTTTCTCCTCCCATAATAAGCCTGTGAGATAAGTAATAATGTATTAATATCCCCATTTTATAGATGAAGAAACTAAAGTTGACTTGCTTAGGGTGACATAGCAGGTAGGCGGCAGAACTAAGTTTCAAATCTGTGTCCCACTTAACTGTAACTCCAGCACTCTAGATTCTTTTTGATATAGATTGAGAGTATGTTTTCTAATGTGCTTTGATCTCAGGATGTATTACATGAAGAGTATGATGGAGATTGGGGATGTTATAAGAATTTATCTTTAAAGCTTTATTAACTCCCTGATTTTTTTCAGAATCCATTTTTTATGAGAGAGACAGGGGGAGAGAGAGAGAGAGAGACAGAGAGAGAGAGAGAGAGAGAGAGAGAGAGAGAGAGAGAGAGAGAGANTCTCAAAAAAAGGATCCTGGAATTATCCTTGAAGGAAAGAAATTATTCTAAAAGACAAAGGAGAGGAAAAAGTACATTCCATTTATGAGGTATAGCCTATTTGAAGGTATGGAGAGCAATGAATTAATGTCAAGATTGAGGAATAATATGAACAGTTTGTATGAAGAACTCACATTTTATCCTAGAGGCAACAAGGAACCACGGAAAATGCTTAAGCAATGAAATGAGTTGTTAAGTCTTATATTTTTTGAAGATTACATGAAAATTGAAAAAAGAGAGACTAGAAGACAAGGCAAGCATTTGGAGCCTATTGCAATAGTCCAAACTAGAAGGGATAAGAACCTGACCAAAGGTGGTGGCCAGATGGGAGAAATGTAATGGTAATGGAAATCATCATGATTTGGGCACTTGATTGGATTTAGAGGTGAAAGAGAATGAAGAATTGAGGATAATTAATTTATTTAAGCTCTTCCTTTATTTATTCTTTTCTAACTAATGCCAATTCTTGCTTTATTTATTTGTATATTCATTTAGCCAGATAAGCCAATCTCATGGCATTTCCACATGGTTTCTTTTTCCATTACCATTGCTTCCACTACTTTTGTTGATTTCATTTTGTTGTTGTTGTTTATTTCATTTGTGAATATCCAGCAATATTTTATTGGAATGACAACATTTTATTCATTTTAGAATTTCAGTTGATTTTAAGTCATTTCTCCCTTTTTCATGTTTTTCTTTTGGGGGAGCATGAGGACCTTGACTCCCTTTGACTCTTTTATTTTGACATGTTGGATCAATTCATACTTTTCACATTTCTTAAGTTGTATTATAACAATCCATATCCACTGATATTAGGATGGAGTTGAAGGCTTTCTTAGGAAGGAAACAAAATATAAGCAAATCCGAAAATCCCCCACAAAATATAAGCAATCCTACACTTACATGTATTCCTTCCACAAAAATAGATTCCCTAGCCTTAGTCACAGTCTGGTAACCACTGAACATTCTCTTTCCTTCCTTGATATTGCCAATTAAGAATTCATCTATCTATCTATTTTTTTTCTGTGAATACTATGAGGCTGAAAATTTTTTAATGGTCATGAACTTATTGGACTATTAAAAAAATCCTTATATTCTGTCTTAGAATCAGGACTAAATATTGATTCTAAGGCAAAAGAGTGGTAAGGGCTAGGCAACAGAGGTTAAGTGACTTGCCTAAGATCCCATTTCAAGGAATTATCTGAAGCCAGATTTGAAACCACAACCTGCTGTCTCGAAGCCTGGCTCTCAATCCACTGAGCTACCTAGCTGTCCCAACCATCTCTTTTTAAAGGAAATCATCAAAATTCTAGAAATATTTCTAGCTACTACAAGCTAAAGCTTCTTCCATGTTAGAGTTGCTTAGAGAAGGCTGAGGATTTCAAATTGATGAAAAATTTTGAGAAATATCAGTAATATATCTTGGGGCTATTCATATTATACATTGGGCTATATATAGGGTCAAGATATTCTTTAGGTCATTATCTAATCAGAATCATAGCTCATGATCTCTTTCTCCCCCATATGATTCTTTCATTTGCCAAGATAAAATCAAAGGATGAGTTAATCCAAAGCAAAGGTTTTTGATCAAATAGGATAGCAAGAGCAATAAAAAGGAAAAAAAGCCCCAACATACACATCCTAACACATTGATGTCTCATAGATTCCAATACTGTAAGTAAGAACATTTTACAGTTCACATAAGTCATGATCCTCAGAGAGTATTCTGGCTGTTACTCCTGACTCCAGAATCACAATTTGCTACTTTATCAAAGAATTGCTGGTCTCATTTGCTGGTCTATATTCTCTTTCTGAGTTGCCACTGCTGCCTGATCCTTCACCAGTTGTCATATTCTTTCTTGCAGGAGTTTGTTTCAAAAAAATTTTTTTACCCATATTGATCATGTTAAGAGAATACTTGTATAAAATCCCAACTCCAAAATAAAAACACACGCAAAATACAGTGAAAAACAATATGCTTCAATCTGCATTCTTACTTCATCAATTCTTTCACTGGAGGCAAATAGTATTCGTTGTCATAAGTCTTTCAGGTTTTTCTTGAATCATTGTATTGTCTAGAATAGTTAAATCTTTCACACTTGATCATCATATAATATTGATGTTATTGTATACAATGTTCTCCTAATTCCACTCACTTCACTCTGCATCATTTCACAAAGGTCTTTCCAGGTTTTTCTGAAATCATCCTGCTCATCATTTCTTATAGCAAAAGCATTTTTATAGCATTTCTTATAGTATTCCATCACAATCATCTACTGAAATTTGTTCAGCCAGTCCTCATTGATGGATATCCCCTCAATTTCCAATTTTTAACACCCCAAAAAGAGGGGGGGAGAAGGAAAAAGGACTTATTTCTTAGAAATAGGTCCTTTTACTTTTTTTAAAAATTTCTTTAGGGTACAGACCTAGTTAGTGGTATTACTGGATCCAAGAGTATGAATAGTTTTATAGCCCTTTGGGCTTAGTGCCAAATTGCCTTCCAAAATGGTTGGATCAATTCACAACTCTACCAATAATACATTGGTGTCCAAATTTTGCCATTCCCCCTCCAACTTTATCATTTTCTTTCTCTGTCATATTAGTCAATCTGATAAGTGTGAAGTAGTACTTCAGAGTTGCTTTAATTTTCATTTATTTAATCAAGAGTGATTTGGAACATTCTTTCATAGGATTATAGATAGCTTTGATTTCTTCACCTGAAAACTGCCCTTGACTATTTGTCATTTGAGGAATGCTTTTTTCTTAAAAATTATAAATTATATATAATATATAAATATAAATAAATATTATATATACATACGAAATATACTAAATATAAAATTATATAAAATTAGTTCTATTTATATTTGAAAAATGAGGTCTTTATCAGAGAAATTTGTTGTAATTTTTTATAGTTTGTTGTTTTCCTTCTAATCTTGATTGTGTTGGTTTTGTTTGTACAAAACCTTTAAAATTTAATATAATCAAATTTATTCATTTTGCACCTTGTATGGTGCATTCCCCTCCATTCTATTTCCCCCTTTTTGTACCTGCTCTCTCTCCTTCTACTCTGTCCCTTCTCACAAATGTTTACTTTTAACTATTGCCTCTTCCAAATCACCCACCTTTCTATAAGCCCTCCCTTTTTCTTATTCCCTTCCTACTTCCCTATGGAGTAAGCTATATTTCTATACCCAACTGAGTATGGATGTTATTCTTTCTCTGAGCCAATTTCAATGAGTGAAAGGTTTAAGCGTTGCCTGTCATCACATTCATCCTTCCCTCCACTTCAATAGTTTCTTTGCTCTTCTTTAGGTAAGTTAATTTTGCTCTCCTCCCCATCTCTCCCTTCCCTCTTCTCTCAGTGTAATCCTCTTTTTCACTCCTTGATTTTTTTCAGCTATCATGTCATCATAGATAACTTATTCCTGCCCTCTCTGTCTATGTATGTTTCTAATTTCCCCCAATAATGATAACATTTTTGAGTTATAAGTATTATCTTCCCATAAAGCAAGGTAAACAATTTGACATCATTGAATCTCTTAAGTTTTCTCTTTCCTGTTTACCTTTTTATGCTTCTCTCGAGTTCTGCATTTGAACCTAAATTTTTTGCTCAGGTCTAAATGACCTTCACAAATGCTTGGAAATCATCTTTTTCATTAAGTGACTATTTCCTATCTCTCCTCTCACACCCCCTCCCTTAGAATATACTCAGTTTTACAGGATTGGTGATTTTGGATTATAAATCTAGCACCTTTGTCTTTTGGAATATCATATTCCAAGTCCTTCTATCCCTTACTGTAGAATCTGTTGCCTGTTGCACCATGATATTTGAATTGTTTCTTTATGGTTGCTTGTAATGTTTTCTCCTTGGTCTGAGAGGTCTGGAACTTTGCTATAATATTCCTGAGAGTTTTCCTTTGAGGATCTCTTTCAGGAAGTGATTGGTAGAGTCTTTCAATTTCTATTTTGCCTTCTGGTTCAAGAATACTAGGGCAGTTTCTTTGATAAGTTCTTGTAATATGATGTCTAGGTGTTGGATATTTTTTATTGTGACTTTCAGATAGTCTAATCATTTTTAAATCATTTCTTCTGGGTGTATTTTCCAAGTGAGTTGTTTTTCCAAAAAATATATTTCATATTTTCTTCATTCTTTTGAATTAATTTGGTTGTTTTTTTATTTGTCATAAAGCCATAAGTTTCCACTTACCTAGTTTTAATTTTTAAGAAATTATTTTCTTTGGTGAGCTTTTGAACCTCCTTTTCCATTTGGCCAATTCTACTTTTTAAGAAGTTCTTTTCTTCATTGGATTTTTAATTTCTTTTTCCATTTGGCAATTCTTCTTTTTAAAGAATTCCTCTCTTCAGTGGAGTTTTGAACCTCCTTTAATTTTTAGTCAATTCTGCTTTTTAAGGCATTATTTTCTTAGTTCGTTGTTTCATTTCTTTCCCCAGTTTCCCCTTGGCTTCTTTTATTTGAATTTTTAAAACCTTTTTTGAGCTCTTTCAGAGCCTAAGACCAATTCTCATTTTTCTTTGAAATTTTGCATATAAGTTTCTTTGATCTCATTGTTTACTTCTAAGTTTGTACCTCACTCTACCTTACCTCCACAATAATTTTCTGTCTCACAAATAATTTAACTTTTCGGTGAGTCAGACCCATAGCCATGCATAGTCAGCATAGCAACCTTGGATTAGGCATCTTTTTGACTACTTTACCTCCCCCTCAGTAGAAAATCTATCAGGTCCACATGATATTTGGGTTGGGGTAAGTAAATACCTTCTCTCTCAGCATTCTCCTGGCTACTGGTACCAAAGTTATATGAATTACCCTAAAGCAGTGACAGCAAATGTTTTAGACACCAAGTGGCCAAATTGCAACTTTCATGCCACATGTGAGCCCCCACCTTATCCTAGACAGAAAAGGGAGAAAATACTCCCATTGGGCTGCTGGGCAGAGGGCTAAATCATGTGAGAAATATCCTTAGGTATTTGGGGAGACAGAGAAGGAAGCAACTCCCTCCAGCATGCGTGCCATAGGTTCTCCAACATGGCCCTAGAGCTTCACTTAGCCACATTGTATTGGAGGGGTGGAACTAGTGACCTTTGTCCTAGATTCCTGGATCTACATCCAAATTGTTGTGCCCCCCCCAAGCATCTTTGCACCAGCATTCCATAATGAAGAAATTCATATTAATTCAATTCTGACCTTCATGAAGAAATATATTTCAGTGTGTATTTGACAAAGAGACCATTTGGGAACTCTGGAATGGAGTCTGGGAAATCCAGGTCTCGGGAACCACACTCAGACTACATTAAAAATGTCATTTTTGACCTTTGGATCATAAGGTTTATTTCCAGCAGGATTTTACTAAGGTGCTCCACTCAATGGCTTATTGTTCTTCATGAGTACTGTTGCCAGCCAGTCATGAATTTGATTGTAGCATTAATTTTTGAACTCTGAGAATTGTAGATGACAAAGTTTTATGTCTATAAATTCATGTAAAATGTACTTATACATAAATTTATAAATTATATATTTTATATTTTATAAAATGTTTCTATTTTGAACAAAGTTTTTCAAAAAGAGGGGAAAATCATTTTGAAACAGAAAAAGATTTCATTCTTTAAGCATGCCATTAATGCATGATTCAAGATGTCATAGCTTAGATGAGATAATCAAATTCCTTGGATGAATCAGCTGAAAGCAGCTGTTTCATTTTGGAGTGATCTAGAGATACATAAATCAAAGATGGTCGGCTTAAAGAGGGAAAAAGGGCAATGAAAGATGATTACCAAAAACGTGGGGAAAATAATAAAAATCATTTCTTGCCATATTAATGTTGATATTAATTATCTTTCAAATAAATATATCCAAGAATAAAGTCTAGTTTCAGTTCTTCATAATTACAGATCTAAATCCCATCCATTTAGAGACTATATTTGAAACCTAAAGGAATTTGCAAACAGAATGAACATTCTTTAAAAATTAAAAAAAAAAAGTTTGTCCTTGATAATAGCAACTCAAGTTTCTAGGATGCTTTTCATCCTGTCCTTAAGAGTCCATTTTAAATATTCATGGTTGCATAGTACTGTTTTCATACCTCAGAGCACAGATGTTTCAACACTTTGGACACAAAGCAGGTTTTTTTTCCCATGTGAAAATAGGTGCTGTCCCCCTGCTCACACTCCCAGCTTTTCTACAAATAGCACCCTCTTGGCTTCTGGGCCAAGGTTGCTAGCACAGAAGGATTGTTAATGTAGTCCTTACTTTAAGCAGGTTTTTTTTAAAGAACCTTTAAAAACAAAACACCTGTGTTTTCTGGCGGGACAACAATGTATCGGCCAAAATAACTCTATTTTAATGACTGACTGTGGTTAGCTAGCGCCCCATAATTCATTTCATAATTGGAAAAAAATGTAGCATTTGCTGACATCATCTGAGTGCAGTTCTGGACACACTGGGCAGCGTGTTATCCAACAAAAACTATTTAATTTTCCACTCCACAACTCAGGAAGAATCCAGGAGTAGGGTATTCATGGACTCCAGAATTTGGATCCATGTTCGGTATTTGAGCTCAAAATTTGGACAGGAAGGCTGGATATAAGTTGGGTTTCAGGGCAAAATTTGGTCTATAAACCTCCCACTTCCTCTTATGAAGATTGAAGCCAATCTGAGATCAGGCATGTTGGGCTCTGCAGGATTTAGTCTTGAGCCTGAAAAAACAAAGTGAAAAATTCAAAGTGTGTGGGAAGGGTAGACTTACCAGAAATCCCATTTTTAAGGGATTTCCCTTTTAAAAACACAGGACAACCTTATTTATCTGGCACCTAGCCATCTGGATCTCTCAGTTATAATTCAGTTATAAGCAGCTCAAAAGCTGGAAGGAACCTTGGAAAAAGAATTCAACCCACTCATTTTTACAGATAAGGAAACTAAGGCTCAGTAAGGTTTAAGTTCAAAATACTTAAATGATTATTTTAAGGGAAAGTGCTATCATTTTGTTAGTGACATTGGACATGACTAATTTTATGACTTGTTTCTTACTGACTTGCTCGGGATCCATATGTTTAAGAGCGTTAGAAATAATTTGTTACACATAACCTATTCGTCGCCTTGGGGAGGCAGGGTTAGGGAGGGAGGGAGAAAATCTGAATTCTAAAATGTCAAAATTGATCATCAAAAATTGTTTCTAAAAAAAAAGGAAAGAAAAAAATTATTCCTGCACATAACTGAAAAAAATTTTAAAAATGGGAAATGTCAAAAAACAATTGTCAAAAATTGTTTCTAAAAAAAAGAGAAAACAAATTGTTTCTGCATGTAACTGAAAAAAAATTTTAATGGGAAATGTCAAAAAACAATTGTCAAAATTTGTTTCTAAAAAAAGAAAGAAAAAAATGTTTCTACATGTAACTGAAAAAAATTTAAAAATGGGAAAAACATAAAAAGAAATAATTTGGTAGTGTTTGTATGGAGAACTCTTCGAGATTCATAAGATGCATGTGTCATGGGCTCTTTTCTTGGTAAGCCTCTTCCTTCCGTTTTCTAGACTTCTTCAGATACGTACTCTTTCATGACAGAATCTTCTATACTAGAAACTTCTAGTTTCATGCTATACTCAACTAGACCTCTTAGCCAATCCTTGATGTTCTCCTGTCTGTGACATCAGTGGGTGGGAAACAAATCAAAGGACTGCCAAGGGCCCTGCCCATCTTGCAAAACAAAGCAAAATTCCTGGCCCCCAAATGTGTTGCTGAGTTCTAATGTGAAGCATGGAACGTGGGTGTTCTCACAAGGGTGGGGCAGTCTCTGGCCCGATCCTCAGTGAATTCTTTTTTCTTCCTGCCATAGCCTGGAGCCTCTTGAGGTCTGGCACCCACTCTGGTTCTATCCTCTTGTTGCCCTTACTTCCCCCTTCCAGGATTCCACCCTTGGGATTCAAGAGCTTCCAACCTTCTCTTGTGTGGGTTAAAGCAAGCGTCACTGGCTAATCTAACTATTTCACAGAGGCTTCCTAAAGTCCCCAAAATGATTGCAATAGGCTAGGAAACTTCATTGAGAATTCAGGTTAAATAAACTATGGCAACTGTTCACCCACATGTGCTATATGGCAATAAGGATCAAGACAATTTGACCCTAGTCCATGATCTTAAAAAGTATTTTTGATACCCAGATTTCAATATAATTGGTTTTCTTTCTAATTGTATATATTTTATGTACTTTAAAACATTATTCCTAGAAGAGATCCATTGGGTTCCTTGGTCTGCCCAAGGCTGCATGACATACACAAAAAGATTAAGAACGTCTGCTGTACAGAAACACATTTGTTTCTCTCTCTGTACTTTACAAGTTTTTATATGACTGCGTTGCATGAATTCTGCCTGTGATAATTCCCCTTTGGCTGGCTGATGGATTATAAAATTGTAGAAAATTTATAATATGTAATAAATGAAATATTATATAAATTTTTGGGAAATTCTATACATGTGCATATGCCCAAATACACACACACATGCACGCATACATGCAGAGAATTCTACTTCATATTAAAAGAGAGTAAAACTCCCCATATTCCCAAATCCCTTCAGTGGTCAGTTTTACGTTGTCAGTTTTTCCCAAACATTTTGACTTTCCTCCTCACCAAGAATTTTGAATATAGATGGAAAGTTGTTTTTTGCCAGTGAGTGATAAAATACCTCCCTGTGTGTGTGTCCATACATGTATGCTCTGCTTTAGGTTGCAAAGACCTTCAGGGCAGGGATAGTGCTTTATCTTTGCGCAAGGAATGATGGCCATCTAATAGAGAGCCTGCTTCCTTTCATTTATTTATTTCAAGTTATGAGGGAGTCTAGTATGAAGATGATCAGACAGTTGATCTTGAGACAGGTGGGAGAGTATTCTGTATTCTGTACAGAAATCTTGGTTAATGCTGACATGTCCCTTTGTACTTTTTTAACCCGTTTAGGCAAAATTCTTTCATCACATTAATGAAAAACAGAGAAACAGAAAATACTCAGTAGTAATTTGGGTGAAATTGTTCCAACAAGGCTGTTACAACTCTGAACCCTGGTTCTATTTAGGGACATTTAGCCTCCATATGGGAACTTTCTCACCTTGAATCCAGTCTTAGGTGGATTAGGTGGTAAGCAGAAATTGTTGAGTGGTGTCTGACACAACTGGCATTTTTAGAGAAACACGACACATTTCATATCTTCAGACTGTTGCCTGAGACCTGCTGGTGGAAAGAGAGGGAAGGATTTGAGGAACAGAAGAGGAAGTGGAAGCACTAGTGGTTTTTTCAAGGAAAGGAAAGCTAAAGAACAACAATTTGTGGGCATTGTAGGGTAACTCTAGGAAGTGGGTTTTTTTTTCAGGAATGGGGAAAATAAGGACATTATATAAGTAGTAAAAAGAGCCAATAGAGAGAGAGATTGAACATTAGAGAAAGGGAAATGGAAAATATGCCATAGAAGGTCATGAGGGAATGAAGAATTCATGAAGAAGGTGGGCTCTAACAAGGAGAAGCATCATTTCATCATCAGAGACTGAAGTGAAGGATGAAGTAGTGGTAGGTGAGGTCTGAGAGCTCTGAGATGAGGAGGGGAAAATAAAGGAATCATGTACCTCACAGGTCATTGGTGAGAAAAGGGATGGAGACTGAAACTTGTGATTTCATAGCTACGATGGAGTTCCCACTTGCACAAGCACACCACCAAAATAGGTGTTAGTATAACTTCTTTGCAAATTAAAATCTGAAATAATTGCTTAAAGCATCTAAAGGTTAAGTGACTTGCCCATAGAAATGGAGAAAAAAAAACTTTATAGTAAGTTTATTTGATAAAAGTCTCACTATATAAGGAACTCATTCAAATGAATGAGAATAAGAAATATTATCCAGTTGATAAATGGTCAAAGGATATGAGTGGGCAGTTTTAAGGGAAAGAAATCCAAGTTATCAATAGCCATATAAAAAATGCTCTAAATCACTAATAATTAGAGAAATGCACACTGAAACAGCTCTGAGGTTCCACCTCAAACACATCAGATTAGCAAAGCAGACAGAAAAGGAAAATGACAAATGCTAGAGGGGTGTAGAAAAACAGATATGTTAATGAATTGTTGATAGAGGGGTGAATTGGTCCAGCCATCCTGGAAAGCAATTTGGAACTATTCCCAAAAAGCTACTAAACTGTCTATAACAGTGGTTCCCAAACTTTTTTGGTCTACCGCCCCCTTTCCAGAAAAAATATTACTTAGCCCCCTGGAAATTAAATTTTTAAAAATTTTAATAGCAATTAATAGAAAAAATAAATGCGCCTGTGGCCATCACCGCCCACTGGATTGCTGCAGCATTCACCAGGGGGCGGTAGCACCCACTTTGGGAATCACTGGTCTATACCCTTTGGCCCATTTATACCTCTACTAGGTCTATGCTCCTAAAGAGATCAAAGAAAGAGAAAAAGGATTCACATATACAAAGCTATTAATAGTAGCTTTTTTTGTAGAGGTGAAGGACTGGAAACTGAGGGAATGTCCATCAACTAAAGAATGGATGAAGAAGTTATAGTATAGGAATATGATAGAATGCTATTGTGCTAAAAGAAAAGAATGGAATTATTTCAGAGAAAACCAGGAAGATTTGTATGAACTGATACAGAGGAGAGTGAAAAGAACTAGGAGAGCAATTCATTCACTAACAGAAATGTTATCAAGACAAACAACTATGAAAGATTATGGAACTCTGATCAACACACTATCCAACCACAATTCCAGGGGACATGATGAATTCTTCTTTTTCCTCTAGAGTACATACTGAGACTTCTATTTTATTTGACATGACTAATGCAGGAATTTGTTTTGCATGACTATAAATGTTTGTAACAAGGGATTTTGTTTTTCTTGCATTCTTAAAGGGGGTGAGGAAAGGTGGGAGGGAGAGAAGCTGCATTTTCATGAAAATGAAATAAAATTTAATTTAAAGCCACTTGCCCAGGGTCCCACAGAAAGTGTCCACTACTCTATTGGAAATTAGAATAAAGAAGAGGTAGTGGGGAATGATACCAGAATGTTGTTAAATAAGGAAGAAAGGAAAAGAGGAGAGAAGAGGGCATTGATTATCTCACAGGGTGGTTTTGGGGAAAGTACCTTATAGAACCTAAAACACTATCGAAATATGAAAAATTATTTTCTCTTTTTCTTCTCTCTTCCTTCCTTCTCTCCCTTCTCTTTCTTTCTTCCTTGCTTCTCTTCTTTCCTTTCATTCCTTCCTTTTCTCTTTCACTCCTTTCTTCCTTTCCTCACTTCTTTTCCCCCATTCCTTCTTTATTTTCCTCCTTCCCTCTTTGTTCTCCCTCCTCTTTCTTCCTTCCTCCCTTTCCTTCCTTCCTTCATTTCTTCCTCTCTCCATTCCTTTCCCTCATTCCCTCTTTCTCTTTAATATTCTATCCTTTTCCAAGGCTTCATTGTAGCATAAAGGTATCCTGGGGTTCTCAAAGACTGTGCCGGCAGAGCCTCAACCCTGGTAGATGACTTCAGTTAAGGTCCCAGAGGTAGACTGCATATCTTCTGTTAGAGATCAGTCTTGATAAAGTCATAGATACTTATGAACAGGCTGGTCACAGACCAATTCGTTCTTTGACACCTATCAATTCGCAAAGGTACTATAATAAGTCATCTAGAGGTTGTCATCTGCGTGGGTGAAGGGAATTTCCACACTAGTAAAGCCTCCAATTCTCCAAGTATTGAAACCATGTAACAAAGGGAAGTGCAGAACCTGGGCAATTAGGTCTATAACAACAACAACAACAACAACAACAACAACAACAACAACAACAACAACAGCAGCAACAATAGCAACAGCAGCAGCAGCAACAACAACAGCAACAGCAACAGCAACAACAACAGCAACAGCAACAGCAACAACAACAATGCTCTGTAACTTTCTCTGCTAAAGAATGAAAAATATCTTGGATTTTGGCTTCTATCAGAAGGGACATTTCATATGTAGTACCTTGGAGTTTATTAAGTGCTTCATATAAGAAAAGTATCTCATTTAACCTCCAAAACAACACTATGAGTTAGGTGCTATATAGATATTAATATCCTTACTTTGCAGACGGGGAAACTGAGATGCAGAGAGGCTTAGTGACTGCTCATAATTACACAATTAATTTGTGTCAAAGGCTGGATCAAACCCATGTCGACCCTGCCTTGAAGTCTGGGCTTTTTGTCTCCAACAATTTGACTGAAGAACTGAAACAATATGGGTCACATATCCAAAGGAAAGTGGATTAAATTCAGGCTGAAGAAACAACCTGTTGACATTTTAAAATGTGAATTTTCTGAATGAGTTGTTCTTCGTGCTCCAAGTCATCAAGAAGTTGCTTAGCTCCCTGCTTGACTTTTATAGCATAAACTCAAGTGTATGAATGGACAGCAAATTGAGAACAAAGAACATTTTGCTTTGAAAAACAAAGCAAAACAGAAAGCGCTTTCTCTCTCTCTCTCTCTCTCTCTCTCTCTCTCTCTCTC
>NC_058134.1:49141997-49158493 GCF_016433145.1 Gracilinanus agilis | reverse complement strand
AAGGGTAGGCAATGGGGGTCAAGTGACTTGCCCAGGGTCACACAGCTGGGAAGTGTCTGAGGCCAGATTTGAACCTAGGACCTCCCATCTCTAGGCCTGGCTCTCAATCCACTGAGCTACCCAGCTGCCCCCTATTAAGTTTATATTTTAAAGGAAATGTTGCTTTGAAAGAAGTGTTTACTTTGCTTATGCGAACATCATTTTTTTTATTCCTTAAAACTATCTAGGATTTCTGACCAAAAAAGCACCAGTGCTCCTTTATTGACCTAGGGCTTTCTTCTGAAAGCAAGTGGATTGATTTCCAATAATGGTTAGGCTGAGGTTCATAGTTTGAGCCCAGCCACTTCAAGGAGGTTTTGAACTTTCCAACATTCATTTCTCATCCTTATTCAAAAGCAGGAATTAATAAAGAACTGAAATTGGGCATCAAAGGTGCCATGAAAACAACTCCCTGAGTTTTTTTTTTTGTTGTTGTTGCCAGTTCTAGAGAAATTACATATCTGTTGTAATAGGCAGAAGTTGTGGCATGCTCTGTGAAGATGGGCCAAACCTCCCACAAGGTTCTGTTATTGGAATTCAATGTACACTGCAGCCTAAAAATATTATAAATGCATTCCATTGTTCTCATGTGACTTTTCCTCCATTTTTATTCATCAGCTGGGCTTGGAGGTCTGTGGGGAGCAAATAGAAGACTGAAAGCTCAGTGATATGTAAGTTGCTATTTCAAAGGCATCATTTTCTCCTTTTAAGGTCTTAATTCAGCTAAAAAATACTTGGTTGTTGGTTTTAATAGCATATTGACTAATTCAAGATGGCTCCTAATTGGACAATTGGGGAAACAAAAAAATCCAAACATTTGATATCCAAACTCCAATCTCCAGGAGTCAGAGGACTTAGATAGGACATTGCCAGAAGTCTATACTAGAGTAGACAGTCACATACTCCTTAGGTTCTTTGGGATTGAAAAGTAAAGCACTGATCTCAGAGGGAAAGGCAAGTCTATATAGGAACTTTGGTGGGCCTCTAATTAGCCGAACTCTTCGTTCCTACAATACTAGATCATTAGTTTGAGATCAGTAGGTTTTAGACCTGGAAGAGACAAGAGGGTTCATCTCACCCAACATATTCATTTCACAAATGAGGGAAATGAGGTATCAAGAAATTAAACAACTTATCAAAGTCATATAGGTATTTAGTATAAGAGATAGGATTTGAATCCGGATCGTTTGACCCTAAATCCAATGTTTACCGCTTTGCCACATTGTAGAGCAAAGAAATAGCAAAATTCTTGTCAAATTTTTTCTCTTCAGTATTTTATTTCCAGTTGCCCATGCAGAACCAGGATAAATCATTGTATGTACCCTACATGTATAAGATTAAACAATTCTGTTCACTAAATGTTACTGTCCACTAGAAGCCTTCAACTTTAACTGCAACATGCAAAATGAATACCTGTGTGCCCTGTAGAGAAGCGTGTAGGAGCATCAGCAATGGATTTATTGAAAGAAAGTAAGGTTAATGCCCTCATGCCATGCTTACACATTTGGGAACTTCCTATTTTACTCCTCAGTTGGAGATGTATGCAGGAAGGACTGGCGGCTATTGTGTGAGGGCTGGCTGAGCCTTTTTTCAGAACTGCTCATCTCCCTTTGGTGTCTACCTTTCATCCAGCTCCTAATCATATTCCTAATCCTCCGACTTTCACCTGTGGCTCCAAAAAGCTATGGCACCTATAGAGGCCACACTCTAGTAAACTGTCTTGGCTGATGAGTTAAACAAGGTTGAAGGCAACTGTTAGTCTTCCAACTTGTTGACGACTTAGGGAAGCCTGTCTATCCCCAAGTAGGTGTCATAGATGGAGGAGAACAATTTGTTCCAATGGCAATGAAGGTGGATGATTCAGACTCTGTGGAGTGCCTAGAGCTTGGTTAGACATCAAACACCCCAAGAACATCCACTGCACTCATGGCCACTGGACTTTTTGTCTTGCCATTGGACTTTGATGACTCTGGAAAAGAGAGTAAGTCTGATAACTTTGTGCAACTCTGCCTCACTTAAACCCAATTCTCACCCAAGATAAAACATCACTTCATGATGTCACTGATCTTCTTCAAAAAAGAAGGAAGAACATTTCTTGGTCAGTTCTAGTCTCGTGGAAATGGCACTAGATTGGGGAATAGGAGAAGTCAGAACAAAGTTTTTTTTTTTACCTTTTTGATGTTTTAGTTTTGTCATTTGTAAACTGTGGGGCTCAAATCACCTTCCCTGCTATCCTTGAAGGATGTTGTGAGATTGAACTCAATGATGGATATTATGGTCCTCTGAATCTTTTGGAGAGAAAACTCAGTGGAATTCCAATGAAATATTCCCTTCACTACTGCTACTGTTACTTCCCAATTCAATGAGAAATTATGGGATTGCTTTGATTCTTATAGACAACAAAGTAGTGTAGATCAGTCTGGATTATTCCTGCCATCCTTGCCCATACAAAGCATTATTCCTGATTTCATCTTTTGGACCAAGAACAGATTGGGACAGTGGATTCTTCACTTAACGTACACTCCCTCTGCTGGCTGGCAGGCTGTGGTTTCTTTTCAGATGAATCTCAGGGCCCATAATTTTTTTTCAGCTAAGTCAATAATTATTGCTTTTCTCTGAATATGTGCCTTTTAGAATAAACTTTTAATTTTAATTTATTGTATAAGACAGAGTGCCTAAAAAAATTGTCATCTCTTTTAATATGAATGGAAAGGCTAAATTTATAATACTAGATTTATATAAGGTAAGGATCTTCCCTTCTTTCCTCTGTTTTCTTTGTGTAGATATAAAGAGTTAGTGAAAGTTTATACTTGGTTAGGAGTTGGGGAAATAATAAATTACTTTATTGACATCTTTCGTTTTTACATCATATTCATTTCTGAACATAACCTTTCTCTCTCTCCACCAGATAGGCCATCCCTCAGGGTAACAAAAAAGAAAGAAGAAATCAGTTAAGCAAAACTAACCAACAGATCCATGCAGTTGGACAGTATATATAATGTTCCACATCCATGTTGGCAAAGGAAAAAAAAATCATTTAATTACTCACAAAAAGTCATGGCTCATTATAATAATAGCTAACATTTATTTAGCACTGACTGTGTGCCAGTCACTCTGTTAAGCTCTTTTATAATTATCTTTATTATATATATTTAAAATTAACAGAGGTTAAATGGCTTACCCTGGGTTACATAACTAATAAATGTCTGAGGATAGATTTGAACTTAGGTTTTCCTGACTCTAGGCTCTGTACTCTATCCACTGTACCACTTTAACTGCATAAGTTTATAGATTTTTTATGCATTTCTACTCTTTCTTTACTTCATCCCTTCATTACATTGTAAGGTCTGCAAGAATCTTGAGTTGGGGTTCTTAGCCTTATTTATGTCATAAATCCCTTTGGCAGTGTCTAGGGAAGCCCATGGACCCCTTTTCAGAGTAATGATTTCAATTCAGAAGATAAAATACACTGAATTACAAAGAAATATCAATTATATTGAAATGCATTAATAAAAAATGTATTTTTAAAAAGCAAATGAATCTGGGGCTGAGCTAAGATGGTAAAGAGTAGAGGCAGGGAAAATTTGCAACTCTGAGAATCCTCTCCAACCAACCTTAAATATTGCTTTGAAATGAATACTATAGTGAAAGTACCAACAAAGGGACTAAGCAAAGCAACTTTCCTATAGAAAACAACTTGAAAGGGAGGCAGAGGGGGTCTGGTTCACTGGAGTGAGAGGGGAGACTAAGTCCCCACCAAGGAGTACCAGTACAAGCCAGCAGCAGGCCCTACCATTCTGCATCTACTGTTCCAGGTTCTGAACCTGGACCCAAGCCAACACTGAGATCCTGATATCCTGCCTAAGCTGACAGCAAAGCACCCCCCTGAAAGTTCTAAGCCCTAGTCCAAGCCTGCAATCAGGTCCTGAGCCTTAAAGCAGGGCAGTCTGTCCTGTGCTTGACTGGTGAAGGCCCAGAATGGGATCTCTGAGCTCTTGCCCAATCCCAATCTGAGGCCCCAACTTTTAGCTCAAGACATTCAGCAGGGCACATAGGTAGTGCAAGGCCAAGGGGAGCCCCAGAGCCCTTGCCCAAATCTGAGGCTAGGTCCTGAGCCCTAGCAGAAGGTATCTCATGGTGCTCTGAGATCTGTAAGCCATTCGTAGTCATCAGAGGAGACTGAATCACCATGGGAAGTGGCTTTCAGAGCTCCCAATCCAAAGGCCATCATACCACCTGTTATGTAGAGATGGAAAGCATGGAATCCCTGCAAAATACAGGGACAGCCTCACCCAGAATTCCAGGGGACTCCCCCTGGAGAACTTTGGGTGACGGGGCAGTTGAGAAGGGTTGAGTCAGTTATTTTGTGGAGGTTGAAGTGAGCAGACACTCTGCTTACTACTCCAGACTTGGGGATCACTTGAGTGGCCATTGTGGCATAAGCCATTGTGGTTTCTACATAAGGGTTAGCCTGTTTAATAGGGTTGATCTTTATCAACTTCAAAACAACAAATATTTAGTGATTAGAGAGTAAAAATATTCATTAATAGCAAGAGAGTCAGTTTTAGTTAAGTGCCCTTCACCCCCTCCTGTGGGGGGAAGGGCTGCTTTAACCTAACAGCTCAGGGTCACCTTTTCTTATCCAAAACCCTCATTAACCTCTTTAGTTTTCTTTTTTACTTCATAATATAACCTTTACCTTCAAATCTGTGCCTGGAAATTATTTGGGGGAATACTCACAACTCAAATCTGTTCATCTAGTTTGAATCCTATCTGCTGCCAGTTTTAAAAAGATTGTCTCTGTCCTCATCAGTTAGATAGCTAGGTTCTACTTATTCCTCTATTAGACGTGTGTGGAATATAAATTAAAGAAAGGGAACATCATTGGGGTTCAGCCATAAAAGAAACTTACCAGAAGAATCTTATCCAGTCTCCATCTTCCAACTGAAACCAGCAACTGTTTAGGGGGGAGGGGTTTGAGATCCAGGAGTGTCTAACCCCTCCTTTCCTCACTGAAAGCCTGTCAATCAGTGGTTGTGACTTGAAGGTCTATTGGCCCAGACACATTTATCTGCTTCTCCAAAATATCTGTTATTAACATCATAACACACCTCAGAAGGATTGAAACTTGCAAAAACCCGGAATTCAAGCTAAGGGTAGCAGCAAGGAAAAACTGAAGTTTAAGAGAGTGCCTTCTCTATCCTGAGGACAGAGCTCACCTTTAAAATAAAAGTAAAAATTTAAAAAAAGGTTGGGAAAATGAGGCTATAGAAAAATTTTATAGAGATAAAGAAAAGGATGATATAGACTCAGAAGGGGACAGTGAGAGTAAAGCAGCTACATGCAAAATTCTAGAGAAAAATATAAATTGGTCTCAGGTTCTAGAAGAGCTCAAAAATTATTTCAAAAGTCAATTAAGGGGGACAGCTGGGTAGCTCAGTGGATTGAGAGTCAGGCCTAGAGATGGGAGGTCCTAGGTTCAAATCTGGCCTCAGACACTTCCCAGTTGTGTGACCCTGGGCAAGTCACTTGACCCCCATTGCCCACCCTTACCACTCTTCCACCAAGGAGCCAATACACAGAAGTTAAAGGTTTTTTAAAAAAGTCAATTAAGGGAGCAGAGGAAAAATGGGGAAGAGAAACAAAAGTAACAGACAAGAGAATTGAACAAAAGTAAAAAGAGGTACACAAAATTAATGAAGAAAAGAGCTTCTTAAAAAGTAGAATTGGGATGTCTGGGCTTCCGGGTTAAGATGGTGGCAGAGTAAAAAGCAGCTGCTTGACCTCTCCTAACCCAGGCATATAGGATTCCTCAAGAAGACATAAAAACAAATCCAGACAAACGAAGGGACCCCACAACAGGGTTCAGCATTGAAGGTATGTGGGTTCAGGGCATTTCCATGCTATAAAGGGGTGAAACAGCTCTCACTAAAACGCGAGCTGAGTAACCCCCTCTCCCCACACACACTACCTACAGGGCCAAAGCCAGCACACAAGAGCTAGAGCAAGTTTGGGGCACACATTAAGTCCTTGGCAGCTACTTGGGGTCACCAGGGCCTGCCCCTGAGAGCAGCAAGACTTAAGATCCCAAGAGGCTAAAGAACGCACGGACTTTGAACACAGACCCTGAGTGCAGGCTCCGTCACAGCTGCAAACGTGGATTCTGAGCGCAGGCGTGGACCATGTGGGGACCCAGTGCAGAGGGGTATATGACTGTGGAAGCAGCGCCCTGAGACTGTTAAAGGAGCTTCAGGCAGAGGAACAAGCAAGGGGACCACTAGGAGGCTTGATCCTGAGAACAACTAGATCTGAGACCTCAGGAGCCTAAAGAGTGCAGACAGACCCTGGGCGTGAGGATAAAGCTGAGAGGGTGCCGGGCTAACAATGGCAAGCCAGAGACAAGAACCCCAGAAGAGAAAGATCAAGAAGAAATCTTTAACACTTGACAACTTTTACACAGAAAAAATCCAGACAACAGAGCAAACAGCAGAGGAGAACAAACAAAAAATCATATCCAAACCTTCCTAAAAAAATGAAAACTGGTCACAAGCTATTGAAGAGTTCAAATCTGAGATGATGAGAAAGATGGAAGGGATCTGGCAAGAAAATAACAGTTTAAAAGGAAGAATTTCACAATTAGAAAGTGAGGCTCAAAAATCAAATGAATTTATAAGCAAATTGAAGACCAGAAATGACCAGCTGGAAGCCTTGAAGAATCAAACAGACCAGATTCAAAAGGAAAACAAAAGATCATAGCCAAAAACCAATCTCTAAAGTCTAGAATTGGGCAATTAGAAAAAGATGCCCCCAAATCAAAAGAACTGATAAGCAAATTGGAGACCAAAATCAAATAGCTGGAAAACAGGATAGACCAAATCAAAAAGGAAAATCAAAAGAATATAGCAGAAAACCAGTCTCTAAAGACAAGAATTGGGCAAGTAGAAGCCAATGATCTCTTAAAACAACAAGAACAAAAAAAGCAAAGTCAAAAGACTGATAAAATAGAAGGAAACATGAAATATCTCACTGAGAAATTGACAGATCAAGAAAACAGGTCTAGAAGAGACAATTTGAGAATCATTGGTCTTCCTGAAAAAGCAGAAATTAATAGAAATTTGGACTCCATACTAAAAGAAATTATTCAGCAAAATTGCCCAGAAGTTCTACAACAAGAGGGCAATATAGACATTGAAAGGATCCATAGATCACCCTCTACACTAAACCCTGAAAAAGACAACCCCCAGGAATATAATAGCCAAATTCAAGAGCTTCCAAGTAAAAGAAAAAATTTACAAGAAGCCAGAAAGAGACAATTCAGATATCAAGGAGCACCAATCAGGATCACACAGGATCTGGCAGCCTCCACACTATAAGCCCACAAGGCTTAGAATACAATATTCAGAAAGGCAAGAGAACTGGGTCTACAACCAAGGATCATCTACCCATTAAAACTGACTATATACTTCCAGGGGAAAGTATGGGCATTCAACAGGATAGAATATTTCCAAGTATTTGCACAGAAAAGACCAGGACTAAATGGAAAGTTCAATATCCAACCACAAAAACCAAGAGAAACAGGAAAAGGTAAATAAGAAACAGAGGGGAAAGAAAGAAAATTTATTTTGAAATTTGCCTCTTTAAGGGCTTCAATAAGATCTAATTATTTGTATTCCTCTATGGAGAAATGTTATGTGTAATTCTCTATAGTGAACTCTATTCACTATTATAGTATCCACTATTATAGTAATTCGAAGAATTATTCACAGGGAGAGGTTGGAGTACTAAATGGTCTAAGATGATAAGGGGGTGGGTGGGAAAGAGGGGGGTGAATAGTAGAGGACACCAAGAGAAACTTGAATGAATAAGAAAAATAGGATATTCTATTACACACAAAGAGGGCATGGGAAGGGGAGGGGATGAATGCTATTATAAGAAGGAGAGGAAGAGAGCATTAAGAGGTAATATTTAAACCTTACTCTGAGTGGAATTAACCTTGAGAGGGAAGAGTAGCCATATCCATTGAGATATAGAACTCTAACCCTACTGAGAAAGTCAGAAGGGATAAACCAAGGGGAGCAGAGGAGTGGGGACGTCAAAAAAGGGAGGGGAGGAGAAGGGAGAGGGAATTCACTAAGCCTTAAAAATAAAAAGAGGGGAATAACCAGGGAGGGGGTAGAAAGGGTAGTAAATCAAGGGAGGGGACAAGGGTTACTGGTTTAAAACAAATCACTGGTTTAAAAGGAAATAGCCCAAGAAGAAGGGGTAGAACTAAGAGAGGATACCAAAATGTCAGGGAATACACAACTGATAATTATAACTCTGAATGTGAATGGGATGACTGATTATACTAAATTAAAAAGCTTTTGTACAAACAAAAACAATGTAGCAAAAATCAGAAGGGAAACAACAAATTGGGGAAAATCTTTATAACAAAAAACTCTGACAGGAGTCTAATTACTCAAATATACAAGGAATTAAATCAATTGTATAAAAAATCAAGCCATTCCCCAATTGATAAATAGGCAAGGGACAGGAATTGGCAATTTTGAGATAAAGAAATAAAAACTATCAATAAGCACATGAGAAAGTGCTCTAAATCTCTAATAATTAGAGAAATGCAAATCAAAACAATGCTGAGGCATCACCTCACACCTAGAAGATTGGCTAAAATGATAGTAGGGGAGAGTAATGAATGTTGGAGGGGATGTGGCCAAATTGGGACATTAATGCATTGCTGGTGGAGTTGTGAACTGATCCAACCATTCTGGATGGCAATTTGGAACTATGCTCAAAGGGCTATAAAAGATTGCCTGCCCTTTGATCCAGCCATACCATTGTTGGGTCTGTACCCCAAAGAGATTATAGATAAACAGACTTGTATGAAAATATTTATAGCTGTGATTTTTGTGGTGGCAAAAAACTGGGAAATGAGGGTATGTCCTTCAATTGGGGAATGGCTGAACAAACTGTGGTATATGCTGGTGATGGAATACTATTGTGCTTAAAGGAATAATAAACTGGAAGAATTCCATGTGAATTGGAAAAACCTCCAGGAATTGATGCAGAGCAAAAGGAGCAGAGCCAGAAGAACATTGTACACAGAGACTGATATACTATGGTAAAATAGAATGTAATGGACTTCTGTACTAGCAGCAATGCAATGACCCAGGACAATTCTGAGGGATTTATGGTAAAGAACGCTACCCACATTCAGAGGAAGAACTGCAGGAGTGGAAACACAGAAGAAAAGCAACTGCTTGAACACATGGGTTGAGGCGGACATGATTGGGGATGTAGACTCGAAATTACCACACCAATGCAACTATCAACCATTTGGAAATAGGTCTTGATCAATGACACATGTTAAAACCAGTGGAAATGCACATCGGCCATGGGTGGGGGGAGTGTGGGGGGTGAAGGGGAAAGTAAGAGCATGAATCATGTAATCATGTTAACTTTTCTAAAAAATGAATATTAATAAATGTTAAAAAAAGAAATTTTCAAAGCAAATTGCCCTGATATTCTTGAACAAGAGGGTAAAGTAGTAATGGAAAGAATCCATAGTTCACCTCCTAAAATAAATCCCCAAATGACAGATCCCAAGATTATTATAGCTAAATTCAAGAGCTCTTACACCAAGAAGATAATGCTGCATGCAGTCAGAAACAATTCAAATACCATGGAGCTACAATCAGAATTACATAGGACTTATTATCATCCATCCTAAAAATATGAGAAGGCTTGGAATATGATATTCATGAAGGGAAAAGAATTATATTTATAACCCAGAAAAACTGAATATTTTGTTTTAGGGGAAAATAGTAATTTAATAAAATGGAAGATTTCCAAACATTCCTGATGAAAAACTCAGACCTAAACAGAAAGGTTAATGTTCAAATACAAGTTTCAAGAGAAGTATAAGAAAAGTAAATAAGAAAGATAAATTTTAAGGTATTCAATAAGGTCAAAGGAGTATACATAGGCAGAGGGTGTGAGAGTAAGCTGATTAGGATGATATGATATGATATGCAAAAAAAATCAAGGAGTGAAAAAAGAGTATTTCACTGAGAGAAAAGGGAAGGGAAATGGGGGTAAATTATCTCACCTCAAAAGTTATGAAAAACTATTTTAGTGAATGGAAGCATGAAGGTGGTAAAAGGCACTGCTTATACCTTACTCTCATTGTAATTGGCTCAGAGAGGGAATCATAACCATATTCATTCAGGTATAGAATCCTACTTTACCGTATAGAAAAGTAGGAGAGGAATAAGACAAGGGTGGAGGGAAAAAAAGGGAGGGGGAAGTAGGGAATGGTAATTTAGAGCAAAACACTTCTAAGGAGGGGCAGAGTGAAAAGAGAGAAAAAAAAGCAGAATCAAAAGGGGGAAATAAGATGGAGAAAAATACTCAGTTGATCATCATAACTGTGAATGTAAATGGGATGGACTCACCCATAAAATGGAAGTGGAAAGGAGAGTGAAGTAAAAACCAGAATCCTGTATGATATGTTGCTTACAAGAAATATATTTGAGTCAGGGAGATATATACACAGAGTAAACGTAAGGGACTGGAGCAGAATTTATTGTGTTTCATCTGCAATAAAAATAGCAGGAGTTACAATCATGATCTCAGACAAAGCAAAAATAAATCTAATTAAAAGAGATAAGGAAGAAACTTACATCTTGATGAAAGGTATAGACAATGAAGCAATATCAATACTAAACATATATGCATCCAAATTTTTAAAAGAGAAAATAAATTAATTTCAGGAAGAAATAGACAGTAAAAACTATAGTAGTGGGAGACCTCAACTTCCCCTTTTCAAATCTAAATAAATCGAAACAATAAAAAAAGGAAGAAAAAAGTAAAGGAAGGAAATGAAATTTTAGAAAAGTTAGAATGAATAGATCTCTGGATAAAATTGAATGGGAATAGAAAAGAATATGCCTTCTTTTCAGTTATACATGGCAACCACACAAAAACTGATTATATATTAGGACATAAAAACTTTACAACCAATGCATAAAAGTAGAAATAGTAAATGTATCCTCTTCAAATCATAATGCTATAAAAATTATAATCAATAAGGGTCCAGGGAAAGACAAATAAAAAATGAATTAGAAACTAAATAATATAAATCTAAAAAAGGGGTGTGTCAAAGAACAAAGTATAGAAACAATCAATCATTTCATTAAGAAGAATGACAATGAGGAGACAACATATCAAACTTGATGGGATACAGTTAGTACTTAGGAAAATTTCTCTCTCTAAATGCTTACAATAATCATATGAGAGAAAATGCAAATTAAAACAACTCTGAGGTACCACCTCATACCTATTAGATTGGCCAATATAACAGGAAAGGAAAATGATAAATGTTGCAGGGGATGTGCCAAAATTGGGACACTAAAGCATTGTCAGTGAGTTATGCACTGATCCAACCCTTCTGGAGGGCAATTTGGAACTATGCCCAAAGAGCTACAAAACTCTGCATACTCTTTGATTCTGTATTATTACTACTGGGTCTGTATACCAAAGAGATCATAAAAAAGGGGAAAGGATCTACTTGTACAAAAATATTTATAGAAGCTCTTTTTTTTGTGGTGGTAAAGGATTAGAAACTGCAGGGATGTCCATTAATTGTAGAATGGGGAATCAATTGGGGGAAATTACTCATTTACAAAACCATAACATTTGAATTCACCTTAAAAAAATACATATTAAAGCAGTGATATACACAATATAAATTGTTCAGGGGGAGAGAAAAGTAACTTTTAATGATTAAAATGTAAATATGAAAAAGACAGAAAAAGTCCCTACGTATTTCTACTTAAGATGGCATGTGATAATTAGTTTACAATGTCCTGTGGATACATGATGGTATGTATGTGGGTATATGTCTATATAACATATATGTATTGTGATAAATTAAGTCTACACAAAGGTGAGAGCACCTTCCAATTCTGGGAGGTCCTAACCCACGTGTGCTAGAATGAGTAACCAATTAGAATTGAGGCACTGCCCTCTATACTTTCTATGAGAAAGCATCTATTGCGATTGGACATGTGAATTAGGAGGGAGGAGGAGGAAGTGACGCATAAATGACCCCTTTAAAAGGAGAAGATCCTCAGTCAGGTGTGGAGAAGGGGACCTGAGGGAGCTTTGCTGGTTCGTGACCTAGACTGTTCCATGTGGGTAAGTTAGGCTGACTCTCTTTCTTTTTCCTTGGTATTTCTGGAGGCTCTGCCATCAAGGAGGCCTCTCTGGCCTCTCTAATTGTAAAGGCCTTGTAGCTAGAAGCATTGTTTAATTAACCTTTGTGCCCCAACTGCTGGGCCTCCAAATCCTTACCTGGTCCGGCCTCTAGTCCGGGCCAGAGTTTCTCTCTTTCAATTCCCTACCTTCAACCTTCCTAAATGTAAATAAAAGGCAATTTTGACTTGGGATTATTCCTTAATTGGGGAAATTTCCCCTGCTGACCACCATTTAATATATTGAACCCATAAAACCCCTTTTCACCCCTTACAGTATGCAGTACATTTATTGTCCCACACATATACATACACAGATAATTCTTTGCATTTCAATTTAAAGCAATTTTAATATGTCACTCCATACAGTGGTTTGAATCGTGTTTGGACCTGCTTCTTCACAAAAGAAGGGAGCGATGAGGAACAAAGATCGTGACTGAGATATTTTTGTTTGTTAAACTGTAAAGGTGATGAATAATTTTCTTCTGTAGTAGCTCTGAGGAGAAGACTGACATTGTTTTCAGAGGAAGCTCGGGAATGGATCACACTCATAATGCTTGGGGAATAAGTCTCACTCTGAAAAGGACTGTGGAATATGATGGTGATGGAATACTATTGTGCTATAAGAAATGATAAGCAGGGTTATTTCAGAAAAAGCTGGAAAGATCTACATGAACTGATGCCAAGTGAAATAAGCAGAAGCAGAAGAACATTGTATGCAGTAACAGCAATATGGCACAATGATCAGCTATGAAAGTCTTAGTTACTTTCAGCAATACAATCCTCTAGGACAATTCTGAAAGACTTATAATGGAGAATATTATCCACTTCCAGAGAAAGAACTGTTGAAGTCATACCAAAGCATACTATTTTTTCACATTATTTATGGTTTTATTTGAGTATCTCTTATAACAATGACCAATATGGAGGCATTTGCATGACACTACAAGTACAACCTAGTTCAAATTGCTTATTATCTCTGTGAGTGAGGAGAGCATATAAAATTTATTTTGTAACTTTTTTTTTAAGTTTTAAATTCCAAATTCTCTCCTTTCTTTTGACTCTCCCTCACTCTGCCCTTACCCTCGCCCTTCCCTGAAATAGCAAGCAATATGCTATAGATTTTACATGTGCAACAATTTTTTAAATTGCTTTGAAAGTCTTATAAGAGTCTTGTGCAGGAGTCTGGCATAGATGATGGAGATTTGTGGATGGAGGGGAGATGGTGACAGAAGCATCATCATTTACATGAGGAGAACAAGTGGCATGGACCTGACCATCCTGCCTCAAACATCCTGCCTGCCTCAGAATGATGAGTGCAAAAGCTCAGGCAACAGGCTAAAGCCTCAGCCTGGCCTCAGCCCCTGAAAACTTAATGTTCTTTAGCCTGGATAATGGTCTCAGATCCTTTATGTTTCAACACTATTGGTTTATTATGACCACATACATCTCCTGCTTTGTTGGAGAAGCAGAAGGAATAAATGACAAGTTGACTAATACTTCCCTAGAGGCATGGTAGATGGTTGCCATATGTGTATGGATGCTGGGAATGTTTACTAATTGATAAAATTCCTTGTTATTTATTTTTCTGTTTTCTTTCAATTACACAGATTTTGCTTTTGAATCAGTGAATCATTTGGATACTTGATGTTTGGTTACAATATTCCTGTTGCAAATCCAAATTCACATGAAGGACCAATCAAAGAATTAATTTTAGTATAGGAAAGGGGGAAGAGAAATAATGACCAAATCTGTGACTTCTTTGGTATGGGGAATTCCTGAGAAAAACACTTTTTTTCTGGCAATATAGATCAACACCTGCTGGACAATTTGTAGCCTTAGAAAGTCACCTGGGAGCAGTGAGAAATAAATTGACTTGTTTAGGGTCACACAGTCTATATATATATATATATATATCTCAGAGGCAGAACTTGAACAGAGGTCTTCTTGACTTCAAAGCTAGCTTTCTAGCCACCATCTACCTTTAACTTATAGCCAAGCAGGGGGCATCTAGGTGGCTCAGTGGATTGAGAGCCAGGCCTAAAGATAGGAAGTCTTGGTTTCAAGTATACTTCCTAGGTGTGTGACTCTGGGCAAATCACTTACCCCCATTACCTGGCCTTTACTGCTCTTCTGCCTTGGAACCAATACACAGTATTGATTCTAAGAAATGAAGGTAAGGGTTTTAAAAAAGAAAATAAATTACAGTAAAATAATGTACATTTTCTCAAGATTCTTTCTAGTCTAATTCAAAAGTATTCTAATTTTATTCTTTGGTGAAGCGTAGGATTCTACATTATTAGAAATACAAAAGGAAGTTTTGATTAAAACAAGAATACAAAATATAAAGATGCATTTTGGATAGAGAAATGTTTTGAGAAGTAAGTAAAAATATTCTCAATACTTCCATACACGACTTCGACACATGGATGAGGTACGGATGAGTAAAAAAATATCTGGATGACAAGGATTTTGGCTTATGTTATCCAAGAGCATTGATGAGCAAAAAACCTAAGCAAACACAGCTGATCTTGAAAACCAGATAGGAACTATATGCATACACAAATAATACTCAAACATATCCATCCATCCATACAAATGTGTTATATTTACATACTAATTATTCCTCTTGCTTTTTAGTAATCCTGATCCTGACTCTGATAGGTCAATGGTCTGACTATAGTAAGAGCTGATTCAGAGAAAAGTCCCACATGGATAATAATTTTTTCCTGTCTACTAAAATGTAATCTATTTTCATGGTGTTGCTTGGTGTATGCCATATTCTATATCCACCAGTTCTTTTCTCAGAGAAAAGGTTCTTTCCATAATGGCATGAAGCTTCTGTGTAGCCTATAAATAGTTGAACTCCATCTTGACTTCTTCCAGAATTATACTTTTCCATATATTTCTTGGCAACCGTACCTCATCCATGTGTCGAAGTTGTGTATGGAAGTATTGAGAATGTAAAGTTGCCTCCATGCCATGATAAGGCTTTGGAGTAGGACTCTGTGGAGGAGACACACACACACACACACACACACACACACACACACACACACACATCCATAATAGAACTGTAATTCCCCTGATGTCATCTAGAGATTGAATACATTTCCTTCAATTCTATAATAAAATCTAAAGCAACCAGGGTGACAAAACATTTTCAAAGAGGAGGTACAATATACAAAAGCCTTACATTGGCAACTAAACCTGTATCTAGGAAAAGAAATGCGTATTACCAATTATGCTACTTACTATCTGTGTGACATCTCTGGATGTTCTGGACTTCAGGATTCTCATCTGTAAAATTAGGGGGAGAATGACTCATATTGCTTCACTAACAGAATTTTCAATCATGATTACTATGTTTCTTTTCTTAAATGATGTCCTACTTTAATTGTGTAAGTCACCACCAAAAAATACAGAAGATTCAAATAAATACAGAAGAATTTAAAATGACCGTAAGCGTTAAATGGAGAAAATAAATGCTTATTAATGGTTTGTATCTACAAGACAAATGAACAGTTTTTCTTTGCTTAGAAAATGGAGCCTGTGGAGGTTTATGTACTTGGTCTTGGTTGCTAAGAAAGAGAGTGAAATTCTGAGCCCATTTGTAACCATCAGCTCATCTCAGGTGCCTGATAATATCTACTTCCTCTGTTCACTTTGGATGGACTTTTCTGTTTTTATCCATAATTGTCCTCTTTTGTGTTATTTTAAAATTGGAAAACCTCATGAAAACCTTTGCAAAGTAGGCGGCCCATAAATCCTAAATAAATAAATGAACTGATAAATAACCTCAACGTGCATCAGATTCTTCTTTTACTTTGGCAATCAGATAATTTTGCACCCAAAAGTACTGCCAAATGATCACTCAGATTCATAAAATACATTCATTCTCTCCTAGTACGTTTTACTGATAAGTATCTTTGCCTGCAGGGCTTGGGGGTTGGATGTGTGTGTGTAGGTATTTTTTAGTTGGGGTCCTTTTGGGTGTGGGTTTATTTATTGTGTGTGTGTTTTAAAATCAAAACAATATGGAGGCAAGTGAGCAGGAGAGAAGAATGGGAGAGAGGGAGGAAGAGAGAGAGGGAAGGGAAAGGGGAGGGAGAGAAGGAGAGGGATAAAGAGAGGGAGGGATAAAGAGAGGGAGATGGAGAGGGAGAGGGGGAAAGAGAGGGAAATGGAGAGGGAGAGGGGAGGGGG
>NC_058134.1:49091199-49141699 GCF_016433145.1 Gracilinanus agilis | reverse complement strand
CTTCCTTCCTTCCTTCCTTCCTTCCTTCCTTCCTTCCTTCCTTCCTTCCTTCCTTCCTTCCTTCCTTCCTTTCTCTCTCTCTCTCTCTCTCTCTCTCTCTCTCTCTCTCTCTCTCTCTCTCTCTCTCTCTCTCTCTCTCTCCTTTTACTTTCCATTTTAGAATCAATACTGTGAATTGGTCTTAAGGTAGAAGAGCAGAAAGGGCTAGGCAATGGGGGTTAAGTGATCTGTCCAGGATCACATAGCTAGGAAGTATCTTAGGTCAGATTTGAACCCAGGACCTCCTGTCCCCAAGCCTGGCTCTCAATTCACTGAGTCATTTAAACCCAGGACCTCCAATCTCTAGACTCTGGGTCACCTAGCTGCCAAAAGATAAAGGCACAATAGCAATTAACATTGCTAACCATGTGGTCCAAATATTGACTCCCCTTTTTTTATGTCTCTTTAATGTTTACAAAGTTTCCACAACCCTGTGAAATGGTGAGTAAAGAGAAGTATTGGGGCAGCTAGGTGGCTCAGTAGAGAGAGATCCAGGCCTGGAGAGAGGAAATCTTGAGTTCAAACCTGACCTCAGATACTTCCTAGCTATGTGACCCTAGTCAAGTCAATTAACTCCCATTGCCTAGCCCTTACCACTCTTCTTCTACCTTAGAACCAATACATAGTATTGATTCTAAGACAAAAAGAAAGAGTTTTTCTAAAATATTAGTCACATTTAACAAATGAAATTGAGATGATAGAGGTAAAATGCCCTTTTTAGTTTAATCTTTTTTTTACAATTAATTTTCAACTTACTTTTCCAATTAATAAAGTCTATTTTCTCTTTTTGTATGCCTTGCACCATTAAAAAAAAAGAAAACCTTTGTAAGAAATATGCATTTTCAAGTAAAACAAATTCCTTTATTGGGCATATCCAAAAAATATGTTTATTACTCTACTCTGAGTCCATTACGTCTCTTTCAGGTAGTAAGTAACTTGCTTCATCGTTGGTCCTCTGGAATTGTGGTTAATCACTGTATTAACTAGACATTCAAAGTACTTTGTCTTTACAAAACAGTTGTCCTTTAATAAATTGTTCTTTAGTTCTACTCACATCCCTGAGTACCAGTCTATGTAAATCTTTTCCAGGTTTCTCTGAAACTATCTCTTTCATATTTTCTTAAGAGACAACAGTATTATATTACATTCACATTCCAGAATTTATTTAGCCATTCCCCAATGGTTGGATACCTCCCTTAGTTTCTAGTTCCTAGTCATCAAAAAAAAAAAAAAAAGAGCTGCCATAAATATTTTTTGTGGATATGAGTCTTTTTCCTCTTTCTTTAATATATTTTATTGGGTCAAAGAGCATACAGAGTTTGATAACTTTTGGGGGGCATACTTCTAAGTTACTTTCCAGAATGGCTATGATTATTTCACAGCTACACCAACAATGCATCAGTGCCTTTTTTCTCACAGCTCCTCTAACATTTGTCTTGTTCCTTGTGAAGCAACTTGCTGTTGGTCAGAAGGCTTCACAACCAGAATTTGAAGGTGGCTCTTCTAACACTGCAAAGGATTCTGTCAAACCTAGACTCTAGAGATGGAAGGAACCTTAGGGGCTACTGATTTGACCTCATTTTCCACAGGACAGAACAAAAACATGACTTTTCACTAAAGGTGAGAGGAGCCCTAAAGTCACATAGCAAGTCAATAGTGGAGCCAGTATTTGAATGTAGTCTCTCTGACATCAACTCCTAAGTCCTTTCTATTCTATACCATCTCTTTGGCTTTCAAAGTCCTTTATAACTTGGCCACCTTCCTACTTTCCCAGTCTTCTTATTCTTTAGCCTCCCCCTCTTACTCTATGATCTAATAACGTTGTTCTTTGATCAGGTCATTCTATCTTCTGCCTCTCAGCCTTTTCATTATCTGCGCTCCACAACTCCCTCCTCTGCTGGCTTTTCTTAAGGATTGGCCCAAATTCCAGCCTTCTGCACAAGGCTTTCCTTCGCCATGTCTCCCTCTTCCTCACTCCCTTAGTAGCTTCCCTCTTTATTTTCTCTCTATTTTGTATGCACCTAGTTATTTGCATGTTGTCTTCACCATTAGAATGGGAGAGTCTTGAGGGCAGACCCAGTGGTTTCTGGCTTCCTTTATTTCCTTAGCACTCAACACACTTTCCAAATAGTTGCCATTTAATAAATGCTTATTGACCAACCAACATGTGTTGTTATATTGTGTGCTCTTCATTTTCAAAGAGGACCAATTATATCATGACTTGACTTGGGTTTTATTTATTTTATTTTACTTTTTTTTGCCTTTTAAGTTAAATTAATTAATTTTGAATATTTTTCCATGGTTACATAATTCATGTTCTTTCACTTCTCTCCTCTCACCCCCTCCCATAGCCAACAAGCAATCCCACTGGGTTTTACATGTGTCATTGATTGAGACCTATTTCCATTTTATTAATATTTGCTTTAGGGTGATCACTTAGAGTCTACATCCCCAATCATATCCCCATCAAACCATGTGATCAACTTAGATTTTATTTTAATTTTTTTGCCTTTTAAGTTTATTTATCTAATTAATTGATTTAGAATTTTTTTCCACAGTTACATGAATTGTGTTCTTTCCTTCCCCTCCTCCCACCCCCTTCCCGTAGCCAAGGAGCAATTCTACTGGTTTTTACGTGTGTCGTTGATCAAGACCTATGTCTTTATTATTAATATTTGCACTGGGGTGATGGTTTAGAGTCTACGTCCCCAATCATATTCCCATTGAACCATGTGGTCATCGACTTGGATTTTAGTAAGATAGAATTGAACAAAGTCATTGGCCTCACTCTTTCTTTCAAAGTCATCTAAGTCCAATAGCGAGACAAAAGTGAGGACTACTTGTGATGGCCCAGGACACTGTGGATGATCTTGGCATCTTTGATGACTCTAAGCATTCCACAGTGCCTGCTTCAGCCCGACATGTATAAAGGCATGAAGAAAGGAAGAATGAGAAAATTAGAAAGGGATGAAAGAACAAAATAGAGTTGAAAAAACAAATCAATTACCTTAAATTAATAACCTAGATCTTGCTCTAGCAGGAAAATCCTATGTACTGTGGCTTGGAAGGGTGATGGGAAGATTATTATTACCTGTTATAAATCTCCCTCTATCAGGACTATAGCTTTTCCTGGAAGGATGGAGGACAGGGGTACCATTGGGACTCTATGAAAATCCAGCTTTGGGAGAAAACTCAAGGAAGCTGTAAAATGTCAGAATGCCACAGGCATTGTTCATATGTATATTCTCTAATAGACTAAAGCAAAAAGATAGCAAGGAACACATCCTCTTAAAAGGGCTGTATTGTTAAATAATTAGATTATCCTCTAATTACTGGGGAAGAGGGTAGTGATCTGTTAAAGCCTAAGGGAGTCCAGTAGACAAGAAGCTACAGAGTTTCCTGATAACAGCCAACAGAAATGGTTATAAAAAGATTAGACCCAAACTGAAGTAAGCAAAAAGCAGATAAGAAGCATTTGCAGGACCCAAAGACATGGATTGCTCAGTGGGCTGGACTACAAGGAAAAAATGGCAGAGAAAGCTTGAGTGTGTCTGTTACATAGGAAAAAAAAAAAGATTAACATTCCCTCCTTCCATGTCTCCCCACCTCTTGGCTCAATTTGCTGAAAGCAGACTTGCTGACTTTATTTGTGTTTTTTAAACTTCATTGAATGGTTTGTGAATTATCCAGGTCCAGCTGCCTTCAGAAGAAAGAATACAAAAGTCATAGGATCATAGATTTAAAGTTGAAAGAGCCTTAGAAGTCAATTTAGTCTAACCTCCCTCATTTTACAGATGGGGAAACAGAGGCCCCAAATGATTAAATGGAGATTTGTCCAAGATCACATTGGTAGTACACACCAGTGCCAAAATTTGAACCTACATCCTCTAGCATGAAATCTTTTCTTTTTAAGAATTTTTTAATTTTTTCTCAATTACATATAAAAACAATTTTTAACATACATTTAAAAATAATTTTTGAATTCCAAATTCTCTCCCTCTCCTCCCCACCCCCTTGAGAAGGCAAGCACTTTGATATAGATTATACATGTGCAGTCATGCAAAACATGTTTCCATATTAACCATGTTGCAAGAGTCCGCAGACCAGAAACAAACAAATAAAAAACTCCAAGAAAAATAAAGTTAAAAAAAAAAAAAGCTTTGATCTGCATTTTGACTCCATCCATTGTTTTTCTGGAGATGGTATTTGCCATCCAAAGTCCTTCAGAATTGTCTCATATCATTGTATTGCTGAAAATGGCAAAGTCATCCGTGGCTGATTGTTGTACAATATTGTCTAGCATCAAATCTGAGCCTTTCCACCTTATGTGCTGCCTCTGGGGGTTTAGTTGTGCCTATTCACAAGGATTGGCTTTAGCATCTGGGAACCTGGGTTCTCAGTCTCTGTTGGAGGACTCCCTCTCTTTGTGTAACCTGGGACAATTTATTTAGCCCCTTTCAGTTCTGGTTTATTCATCTGTAAAATATAGATAAGAACACTTTTGCTACCTACCTATCTCTCTCCTTCCCTACCTCATGGGGCTCTTGTGAAATAAACTTTTAATGAATCTTAAGAGTATTATATGAATATAAATTATTACTGCAAAAGGGAAAAGGATTAAAAGTTTCATTTCCTAGAGCAAAAATTCTTATAACTTTTTTTTTGTGCATGTTACAGATCTCTCCTTGGCAGTGTCTAGTGAAGTGCGTGGACCCTTTCTTAGAACGATAGTCTTTGTTGTTTCAGTTTTTGGAACCAAATTTTATTTTATTCTGAATACTATTTTATTTCCCCTATTATAGGTAAAATGTTTTTTAATTCTTTTTTTTTTCAAGTTTGAGTTCCAAATGCTCTTCCTTCTTCTGACCCTCCCTTCCCCTATCTGTCCCTGCCCTCCTCCCTCCCTCAGACACTAAGCAATCTGAAATAGGTTTTACATGTGTAATCATGTTTTTACATTATTTTTATATTAGTCACTTTGTGGAAGAGATGTCAAATTAAAAAAAAGGCAAAAGAAAATGAAAGCTAGTATGTTTCAGTTCACATTGAAACACCACCAGTTCTTTCTCGATGGCTTTTTTCATAAGTCTCTGGGATTGTCTTGGATCATTGCATTGCTGAGAATAACTACATGTAGGAATGCTATTCTTAAATGCATCAGATAAAATACATAGCATTATAAAAGGATGCAATTCTATTGAAATACAGTTAAAATATATTTTTTTAAAGTTCATTGACTCTAAGTTAACCTCTGTTATCTAGGGGAAAATAGAAGAAAATAAAAGGTAATGTCTCAAGCTCCAAATCCCCGGCACCTCAAGGTCCAATTGGGTGCCATATGTATCAAGTATTTATTAGATGCCAGGCATTGTGCTAGGTACTGTGGACACCAAGATGAAAACTGAACAGGCATTGTTCTTTATTTTTTTTTAACCCTCATCTTCTGTCTCAGAATAAATACTGTGTATTGGTTTTAAGGTATAAAAGTGGTAAGGGCTAGACAATGACTTGCTCAGGGTCATGCAATTAGGAAGTGACTGAGGTCGGATTTGAACCCAGGATCTTCCATCTGTAGTCCTGGCTCTCAATCCACTGAGGTACCTAGTTGCCCCAGGCATTGTTCTTTAGAAACTTCCATTCTTCTGGGAGGAATGGGGAATACAATAGGTCATCATCATAATAATGATAATAAATAATAATTTATAACATTTATAGAGCTCTTAAAGGTTTGTAAACCATTATAGATATGTTAACTCATTTATTTTGGGGGAGAATATGAAATCTCTTTATTTTTTAATTAAATTAATTAATTTTGTTAACTTGTTTATAAAAATAATTATGAATACAAATATATGTATATACATATATATATAAGGAAAATGCAAAGTTAGTGAGAGAAGCAATCATTGAAGGCTTCTTGCAGGATGTGGCATTTACTCTGAGCACTGAAGACATCATTGGCTTTTACGGGTTGGAGGGGAGAATTTCAGGCTTATGAAACAACATGGAGGTATGAATACAGTCAGATTTTGGTAAATGGTAGAACTGCCAATGGTTCAGTTTAGCCAATATATTAAGTTCATGAGGAAATAATGTGTAAGAAATCTGGAAAGACAGACTGGAGGTTCTGAAGGACTTGAAATGCCACAAAGAAGAGTTTGGGTTTTATCCTTGAGGCACTATTGCAACAAATTGATAAAGTATAAGTTTTAATATTATTTTATTTTATCATATACAATATTAATATGTAATATAATAAAATAATAAATAAAATTCGTTAATACATTTTTAAGTGCTCTATTCCTAGGTTAACCTCTGTAATCTAGAGAGAAATAGAAGTCAAAAGGCAACACTTCTATCTCCCAACTCTCTAGCAGAATCACTTGAGTTTCTTGAGCAAGGGAAGTGCCATAGTCAGGTTTGGAAGCTAGGAAGGTAGAAAGTCAACCCTTCATGGTTAGATGTGGGTCCATGGAATAAGGAGGTCTTTACAGTAGTCTGGCCAGGTTTCCCTGTACCATTACCAGGCATTTCTATGAGGATAAGTCAGCTACTAGAATTGACTTCTTGGTGGTATGTACCTGGTACATAGTCAGAACCTAATAAATGCTTAGCGATTGATTGATTTTTTTTATCTATGAATTTATAAGAGGGATGCGAGACTTTAGGACTACAAATACCAAGTAACTATATAAGTTAAATGAATTTAAAATGTACAAGTTAATTATATGAAGTAATCATAAAATACCAAACGTGACTCTCAGAATGGTTTCTTAGAGATTTTTTAAGCCTCTCTGGTCCTAATTGGGAACATGCTCGATGAGAGTCATGGCTCTCCAGGGTAAGGTCCAAACTTGGTGCTGATGACTTGCTTCATCTGCATGATTTGACCCCAGTTTACCTTTCCAGCTTAAATTCCACTACTCCCTGACGCAAAACTTCTTCAATGAGCAAAGGGTCTGCCTGTGAAGCTTTGAACGAATCTGAGTGCTCCCATTTTCACACTTTTGGCCATGGGGCTCTTTCTGCTCCGGCAGGTCTACATGCCTGGAATGTAATAGAATCATGGAATCTTAGAACTGGGAAGAGAAATTCAGTGATCATAGTCTAAACTGCAGGACTTTGATCTCAACAGAACAGGAATTTCATTTGACCAGGAATTCAATCTAAAATCCCCTCACCGTCCATCTAAGGAAGTAGCATGATGGCTGCTGGTGTTGTTTGGGCATTTCAGTTGTGTTTGACTCTTCAAGACCCCCATTTGGGGTTTACTTGGCAAAGATGCTGTAGTGGTTTGTTATTTGTTTCTTCAACTCATTTTATAGATTGAAGAAACCAAAGCAAATAGGGTTAAGTGACTTGCCCAGAGTCATACAGCTACTAAGTATCAGAAGCCAGATTTGAATTTGGTCATCTTGACTTCTAGTTTGGCATTCTATCCACTGTGCTGACCAGCTGCATGATACAGTGGACAGAATGCTGGAGTCCGAGAGGTTCAAATCCTACCTCTGATTACTACTCCCTCTGAGACCCTGAGCAAATCATTTTTTGGCTTCTGTTTCTTCATCTGTAAAATGGCAGTGCTGAACTAGATGTCCTCTGAAGTCCTTCTAAGTCTTAATCTAGGATCATCCAATCTCTACTAGAAGACCCGCTCCAGAGGGTAGGTATTAGTTATTACCTCCAGAGACTACTTCTTCCACTTTGGATCACCATGATTTATTGCGAAGTTCTTCCTTATACCAAGCCAAAAATCTTTCTCTCTGGTATTTCTTCTCACCTCTTCACTGAGTCTAGTTTTTCCCCTCTGGGGAGGAGATGAGCAAGTGTAATCTCTTTCCTGGAGGCACAAGGAAGCCTTGTTCCCTAAACTTGTTGTGAAGGCTCCCTTGGCTTCAATACTTCGCTCTCTTCCTCTCTTGAGTGGGAACTGACAGTAGGGGGCAGCATGGTGCAGGAGAAAGTAGACTTGAAAAGTTTAGAGACCTGAGTTCTAGTCCCAGCTTTGCCATAAACTAGGATGGCTTAAAAAGATGTAATCGACCGGTGTGTCCTTGGCCAAGTCATTTGCCATTTCTGTGTTTACTTGAGACGTGAAAAGATTAGAGTGGATGGCTTTAAGATTCTTTCTAGAAATAAAGTACTTTCTAGAATTGTCAGTCCGACTCCAGCCACTCATCTTTCCTAGGATCTAGACAGTGACACCAGGAGAGATTTTGTGAGAAAGTATGATGGTCAACCTTTAAAAAAATCTCCAAATTTTAGGGATATGTTGGAAAGTTTCCTTTGAACCCTTGCTCTAGTAGAAAGAGCATCCACAGATAGATGCCATGGTGGATTGAGCACTAGACTTGGTATCAGGAAAACCTGAGCTCAAATCCTATGTTTGTCAGACTGGTAAAGTGGGCATGCCTCAGTTTCCTCATTTGTAAAATGGGGATAATAATAGCTAGTCTTTATATAGAGCTCTAGTAAGAATGATTTATTATATATATACATTATATTACATTATGTCAGATCATTACATCACAATCATATCATATATCATCTCATATTATTAGATTAATTTATATCATGTATTGCTTCACATCATATAATTTTATTGGATTATATCATAGCATGATGTCATACCACAGCATATCACATTGTTACATATCCTGTCATCTTATACTATGATGTCATGTATTGTGTTATGTCATGTTATATCATATCATTTCCTTTCAGATCATATTATCCTATTAGAGATTCATATCCATATGTCATAACCAGATCCTATCCTGTCCTATATTATACATAGCACCTACCTCCTAGGCCTATTGTGAGGATCTAATACAAAAATAAATGTGAAGGGGAACAGCTTGGTGATTTAGTGGATTGAGCTCCAGGAAGTCCTGGGTTCAAATCTAACCTCAGACACTTCTTTGCTTGTATGACCCTTGGCAAGTCACTTCACCCCCATTGCCTACCCTTTACCACTCTTTTACCTTGGGACCAGTACACAATCTGATTCTAAGATGGAAGGTGAGGGGTTCAATATATATACATATATGTATGAAGGGGGCCGTTAGGGGGTTCAGCGAAAAGAGAGCCAGGCCTGAAGAAGGGAGTTCCTGGGTTCAAATCTGGTCTCTGACACTGCTTAGCTGTACAAAGCTAGGTGAGTCACTTAACTCTAACTTTCTAGTTCTTATCATTCTTTTGCCTTGGAAACAATACTCAGTATTGATTCTAAGACAGAAAGTAGAGTTATAAATATATGTGTGTGAAGTGTTTTGCAAATCTTAAAGTGCCATATAAATGGAATATTGTTATAGTGGCTATTATTAATTCTGGAATCAGAGGTCCTGGATTTGAAGTCTTAATTTGCCGTTCTTCTTACTTGTTTGGCTTTTGGAGAAATTCCTTCATCTATCCAGGCCTCTGTGCCTGTGTGTGATAAAGCTGAAGTGGGAGATAGGGAGAGAGGACTAGATGGCTTCTAAGATCATCTTCTGGCTCCAAATCCCATGATCTAGACTCGATTCTGCATTCTTGACCTGTGTTACCTTTTGGGGTGGGTAGCATGTTCCCCAAGTCAACACCGTATAAGGGGACACTTGCTTGCTTATTTTACTGTATCTGCCACTTGTAGAAGTCTGAGCCAATACGTGCCCTGTCAAAGGTCATCACACTGAACCTTCCTCTCTCCAGGTTTAAGTCCTGTTTCCTCCCCCTTTGATGCCATCTCCTTCCACTCCTCCCCTTTCATTTCCTCCTTATGTTGGAATTCCAAGACTCTGTGAATGTCTGTATTTTCTTGTCTATGGACTAAATAACATGTTAATATTTCACCGTATTCTCATTCAATTTGCATGTTCCCAGGCAGCATGGCAGGGAGACCCAATTGGGATGATGAGAACACAAGACTTCCAGGCAGAAGGCCCAGGTTAAATCCCAACTGCTTCCCCCTCCCTCCCCATCTCTGACACAAAGGAGGCTCAGACATTTCCTTTTGAACTTCCTTCTCTTCTCTTCTTAGCAATCTCTCTCTCTCTCTCTCTCTCTCTCTCTCTCTCTCTCTCTCTCTCTCTCTCTCTCTCTCTCTCTCTTTCTCTCTCTCTCTCTCTCTCTCTCTCTCTCTCTCTCTCTTTCTCTCTCTGGCATGAGTATTGCTAACTCTTCTCTATCCCATTTCTCCTCATCATTAAGAAACCAAGAGAAAGAAAAACAAAACAAACCTTCTAGCAAATAGCCACAGCCAAGCAAAACAAATTCACCCAGTGGACTTAGCCAAGTACGTATGTTTCATTGTGCACCTTGAGTCCATCACTTCTCCATCAGGGAGTAGGAGTGAAGATAGAGTTGGTTTTTCCATTGACCAGAGGTCCCAAGTCTTTCAAAGTTATTTTTCTATGTAATGTGGTCATTCCTGTATAAATTGTTCTCTTGGTTCTGCTTATTTTACTCTGTCAGTTCATTCGTAGGACCCAGAACTTTCTGCCGTAAGCCAATTTCAGGATTTCTTGGGACACAATAATATTCCATTCAACACATGCTCTTCTCTGCTGGGACTGAGGAATCTCACTCTCCAGCCTGGCCCTATTTTAGAATGAACTACACATCTTCCTCTCCTCCTCCTGATGTTGAACTCTAGGGTGTATGCCTTTGATTGGGAAACCTGACTCCAATCTCCTGTGTGCTTGACCTTGCTTTCTGTTGGCTATATCTCATTTTCTCCACAGACCCTTTGTTGAGCTTATAACCTGAACCTGGCAGCCTGACCCTAACTTCTGATTTCTCCTTTTATTTCATGTTTTATCTTCAGTGTTCTTGATGCTGAACTAGCTATATCCTCACTCTAGTGAATTATATAACAGCTCACATTTATAGAGCAAGCATTTACCTCACCTTAAGACTGTAAAGCAAGCCATTCTACCTTTGAGGGAAATGAGGCTCACACAGGGTAAATAGCCCATTCAGGATCACATGATGTCAGATACAGAACTTGAAGAGAATTAAAACTACAAGAGACCTTCCCCCAAAAGGTTAGCCCTGAAGTTCAAATTTTCTAACATTTTTTGAAGCTTATTTTTATTGTCTTGTGAAACATACTTCCATGTTATTGTTGTTATAAAAGCACACTCATACATAACCAAAACCCTCAACTCGAACCATAAATACACTGATGTGAAAGATGACTCCGAACAGTTCTTTCTCTGGAGGTGGAGAGCGTTCCCCTGTTATAAGTCCCTCAGAATTGTCCCATGTCATCGCACTGCTGAGAGTAACCAAGTTTTCACAGAGAATCATCATCCATTATTGCTCTTACCGTGTACAATGTTCTCCCAGTTCAGCTTATTTCCCTCTGCATCAGTTCCTGCAAATCTTTCCAACTTTTTCTGAAATCATCTTGCTTACCATTTCTTATAGCACAATAATATTCCTTCACCAACATGTACCAAATTTGTTTAATGTCCCTCAGTTTCCATTTCTTTGTCACTACAAAAAAGAGCTGCTGTAAATATTTTTGTGCAAGTAGGTCCTTTCCTCTTTTTTATGATCTCTTTGGGATACAAACCCAGTAGTTGTATTACCAGATCAAAGGGTATGCAGAGTTTTATAACCCTTTGGGTATAGTTCCAAATTGCCCTCCAGAATGGTTGGATCAGTTCACAACTCCACCAGCAATGAATTAGTGTCCCAATTTTGCCACATCCCCTCCAACATTTATTACTTTCCTTTACTGCAATATTGGTCAATCTGATAGGTGTGAGGTGGTACCTCAGTGTCCAACATATTTTTGATATAGACTCAGTGAAACTACTGCTGATTGAAGGGTAGAAAGAAGAGTCCTGAACTTGAATCTGACAGCCAGGAGGTTCACTTGTATTGGCAATGAGGAGGACAACACAGGTAAGAAGTATGAGAAAGAAAGCAAGTTATGGGCATTCACCGGATAAAAGCCAAGTATTTTCACCAAGGCTCCTGTTATGTGGGAAATTAGATATTTCTTGTAGAAGACAAATCCATTTTCCTGGGCTCTTCACTGAAGACAATTAAAAACAGCACCTAACTGCCTCAACCATACCAGAGTCACTCTCAGGAAAAAGACTTCCCTCCTTCTCACTATTCCATGATTGAAACTCTCCAGCACTTGCCTGACAGGCCTGGCTTACACTAAATGTCTAAAATCCCAATTATCCACATAACACTCCATAATTGCAACATGGTAGGGAAGATGCTGAGAATTTCTGGCCAAGAGAATCAACCTACCAAGTCCTGTACAAGAAGCCAGTGAGATACTACAAGAATGAAGGGGAGCCAGTGGAGTGTATCAGTAGGAAAAAGAGACTTGGAAACATGACAGAAGCTTAGTGTTTCATGATTTACTGTGATCCATCTGCTTTTCTGGTCTATCTTGCCCTTGCAAGGCTGACGAGTCACAACTGGCACTAATCATGTCAAGGATGCCCATGTTGGTGACTGCCAAAGGAAAAAATTGTCCTAGGATTGAAAGGGTATGACTCAGGAAGACTTCCGTTCTCATATAGACTCCATGGTAAACCTAATATTATCTAATCAGGAGAAAAGCACTGTAATGCTATTGCCATTATTAATTTAAACCCTGATTGGTCCTTTCCTAAGTAATCTGAGTTGGATAGTCAAAGGACTTTTGATATAATTTAAACTCTTCCTGATGTACTCCTTCCCAAAGAATAAAAGACCATAGATTTGGAGCTGGAAGGGACTTTAGAAGCCATGGAGTCCAACCCTAGAGATGAGACAAAGGAGGACTGGAGAAGCTGTGACTTCCCTAGAATCATGTAGCTATTAACTGAGAGAGGATTTGAACCCAAGGCTCACTGTCTTCAAGTTCACTGTTTCATCCATCTAGAATGGAAATCCAGAGAAGGGAGACGAAGGTTTCTTTTTCTCACGGGAGTTTTCTGAATGCTAATGCCTAAAAATGGGAGCATCCTCTAACCTAGTAATAATTACAAAGCTTTAAGTACGCCAAGGACTCATTCTAAGTTGCTTTGATATTCTGTTGCAAATGCCTTAAATGGATCATTTCATGTTCACTGTCTGTGATTAGTCATGAAGTTCCCTAATCCTAGGTCTTTGGCACAGTCAGCCACAAAGTCCATGAGGCGACATTATTGAGCAGCCTCCTACTTTTCAGACACTGACAAGTTATCTCCCTCTCCCCTGGCTTCCCAGTGCTCAGGAGCCCTGCTTCTCACTTCATTGGCCCTGAAAATGGATCCGACAGGCAATGGTACAAAATGACTGAATTCTTGCTTTTAAGTCTTGGAGCGTTCTAAGAAAAGAAGCAGGATGATCTTCACAATTCGTCCCATGGAAATGGTGAATGGACGTACATCACTTATACAGACAATAGATTCAAAACTATGGGCATCAAGCAAAAGGGTTCTTTCAACAGCAGGGACACTCCTAGACCAAAGGACCTCTTTGGGCAGATATGATTTTTCCTTAGACACATGCAAGCATAGTGTGGGCACTTTCCTGAGTGGACAGTAGGTCCTACATCAGAGCATTGTTTTCAATCACTGCTTGGAAAGGGAAGTCAGCTCAGGAAGTAAAATTTGAATCGTGGATGCACTGGGCATGTCTGTTTATGTTTATTTATCCAACTTCATTTATCCAACATTTGGGGGGAAGGAGCATGGATTTTACATAATGTCACTTCCTTAGGAGCAGGGACTCATTCATTTTCCTATCTTTGTGTACCTACAATAGTGCCTTAAACATATTACAGACTATTACACCCTTACTAAATGTCCCTTAGGTTCAGTTGAATTAGTTAAATGATAAGTGAATATTCCAGCCAATTAAAGCTTACCCTTTTAAATGCAAAACCTTTTTTTTTTAATTCTATTTGGAACAAAAGACTTTCCAAGATGGTGTTGTTACATATATACTTTGCTGCCTCCCAGATGAGAATAGCTAGAACATATTTGCTACTTTTTGATAACTCAGGGTGACTATTAGTAATAACAACTATAATGCAATAATGCCCTCAGGGCTTGTTGATAATGACTAGAGCTATTTGCTCCTACACTAAATGACTCCAGACTGTTCCCTTTTCAGTTCTCTCTCTCTCTCCTTCNATGAATTAACCACCCACCACCGTCCCCTTGCTTTTACAATCAGGGAACAGAGACCCAGAAAAAGTGGACAGAAATATGACTGTGGTCACAGACTTTAGAGCTGGAAAATGTATCAAACACTGTCAAACTCAATCCCTTGATTGTACAAAGAACCTTGAACAAAAACACATACTTATCCAAGGTCGCACAAGAAGTAGATTTCAGATTCTAATCTAGCATATGTCATGGGGATGAGCTTGTATTCTCCAAGTCTATGCCAGAGGAACATAAATCCATCCATCCATCTATCCTTCCTCCCTCCCTTCCTCCTTCCCTCCTCTCTCTCTCTCTTTTTTCCTTCCCTTTGTCTCCTCTTTCTTTCTCTTCCTTCCTTCCTTCCTTCCTTCCTTCCTTCCTTCCTTCCTTCCTTCCTTCCTTCCTTCCTTCCTTCCTTCCTTCCTTCCTCTTTAACTCTTACCTTCTGTTTTAGAACAGATACAAGTATCAGTTCCAAGACAAAAAAGCTTTAAGGGTTGGACCTTTGTACTAGAGAAGAACCCTGCATTTTTTTTCTTTTTTCTTTTATGGGGTGTTTATAGTACCTTATTGTAAATTTGAGATAAGTATTTGGTCATTGGCTATTTGTAGGTCAGTTAAAATTCCTAGCCCTTGGGTGTCATCTATTGACTTTTGTGTTTTTTTAGCAAAATTTGACTTTTTACTTATTTTACTTTAAAAAAGACATTGGGTATATTTGTGGTATTAAAAAATAAAATATGGTAATATCTAATACTGTACATATATTTTATGCATTTCTGAGTTTCTAAACTTTTTCTGTGTTGTCTGCTGACCTTTGCATATTGTCTGCAGTTTTCACAAAACTCCCCAAAAGTTCCTATTTAATGAAACTGTGACAGGGAAAGTCACAATGTGGATGGGAAACCTATGCTTCTATAGGCCCATAGAAAGTCTGGCTTTCCTTCTGGTATGACGTATTGTTATGGCCTCTCCTTTTGGAATTCCTTGGGCCATGCCTTTCAGAATTAACCTGGGTGGGTGGGGGGGTTGGGGGGGGTGACAGCTTGTGGCTTAGTGAAATGAGAGCCAGGCTTATAAATGAGAGGTCTTGAGTTCAAAACTGACCTCTGATACTTCCTAGCTAAGTGACCCTGGGCAAGTCACTTAAACCCCATAGCCTACCCTTTACTGTACTTCTGCCTTGGAAGCAACAAACAAAATTGATTCTAAGTTGGGAGGTAAGAGTTCTTTTTTTCTAATTAAAAAAATTAACTTGTCAATAAACTCAGTGTCCCATATATTGTAGGATAAAGTGATTAAGTACGCCTCCTGCACGTTCCCTTAGATAGGCTCAGCATACTTCCTGGTGCTCAAGGAGCTTGCAGCTATTTTAGAAAAATGTAGCATGAGCACAAAGCAATTGGTTCAATGAAAAAGATATCTAAAGGATTTTCTGTCAGGAGTCTCCTCCTAGATAACTGCCTTGTTGTGTGGTGGGGCTTGTGCAGGATTACCCAAGATGGACAGGTCATAGTGGAGTTCCAACAAGAGATGTTCCACCAGAGAAGAAAATGGAAGACCATTCCAGTAATCTAAGGCAAGGAAACCCCACAGACAGTAGGACATGGGCTTGGACAGACTACAGAGATAGTAGAGGACAGGAGGGTTGGTGTGATGTGGTCCATAGGGTTAGGAGTAACATGTAAAAGGAATTATCATGACTGAGCAGGACCTGAGGCTCCAATACCTTCTCTAACAACCTATCGTATTATTAGTCAAAATACTTACAACCCCTTCCAATATTTCCTGTTTTCTCCTACTAGCCAAGAGTGTATTTCCACGCACTCACCAGTAAGGTACAACTGCTAAGAGCTATTGGACCTATGATCCTATGACAGCCTGTCAAATAATCACTTAGTTGAAGGAAAAAGCCCTGAGGGTTCACAGATTATATCCACTAGGGATATCCGCCATAATATTGAATTTTTTCCCTATTTTTTGTTATGCACTAGGCATGCCTTCTTTCAAGTTATCTTCCAAATTATAGTTTCCAAATGGGACAAAATAAAAGACTTCCTAAAACTTTAAAATAGTGGGTAATAAATTATTTCATGAGAGACCTCCTGTAATATAATAGATAAAGCAGGGCTTAGAGTTGGGAAGAACTGCATCCAAGTCTCACCTCTGATATACACTAGCTATGAAACTATGGGCAAGTCACCAAGCCTTGGAGTACCCCAGGTAGCTCTCAAAGACTCTGTTACAGCTGACTCGCCAATCCCTATCAGCAGTGAGAAACCCCCTGAGATGGGTTCCCCGCACTGGTGAAATCACACATTTTGGTCAAAGAGGAAAATTCTTTTGGAAATTTACTCATTTATTTATTAATTTGATTTATTTTGGAGGTAATGATGATAGGTACTATCTGATGGCTGCAGAATTATCAGCTGGTTAATGTTAGACATGATCTCCTCAAGACTGTTCTATCAATGACATCTCTTGAGGTTATGTTTGTATCCAAACCAACACAATAATAACACAAATGTTTTCTTTCTCCCGTGGCAAGATGTCACACCAACAAGTGCCCAGTGGCATCATGCTGTCCTTCCTCTGTAGGCTAGGAGCACGCAATCTGCAAATGGCTTGAGGTACTCCTGTAAAATATCTTTGAGAAATCTAAAATTATTGTGTATGGCTGTATAGTGTGTGTGTGTGTGTGTGTGCGTGTGTGTGTGTGTGTGTGTGTGTGTGCTGGGAATCTGATTCAGTCAAAAACAACCTGAGTCTTCCTGTTCATCTAAAGAGAGATAATCCAAAGGTTAGGCTAGCTACTGGAACTAACATTCAAGATTATCTAGGAAGACATAATTAACATTTAGTTTTATGATGCAAAAAAATGATAACCTGGTTTTATTTTTTTCTTCTTCAATTGGCCTTTTCTCTTTCTTGGCAATTTTTTTGAGGGGGAAATGGAGGTTAGAGGAGGACCCAGCCCTGTGATTTTGATAAGGATTCCCCATTGTAAGAAGTCCCTCTACCAATGCAAATCAGGAACGGTGTTGTCACTTGGAGTCATACAGAGTTGCTCTGAGATCATTGAGAAAAGAATTGGTCTGCCCCAGTTATATAGGCTGGCCTTAACTTGACTTGGACCCAAATCTTCTTGATGCCAAGGTCTATTCACTATGACATTCTGTCTCTCATTTTACAACTTAATGAGCATATATATCTATATTGATGTATAGAGAGATAATTATAGATAACTATAAATATAGCACCTGGGTTTGTGCTCCTACTGGTATAATAGACAACACTTGGTTAAAAAAAGACAAACTTTGTCTATGGGTAGGTGTTAGAGTATTTAATTTGAAAGTAGGAAGACGAGTTCAAATCCTGATTTAGATACTTACTCACTTTGGACTCTAGGGAAGTCATTGAATACTCTGAGCCTTAGTTTTACCTTTCAGAGAAAGAGACCTCCCTAATAGGGTTGTCATAGAGACCAAATGAGGTAATATTTGTCAAGCATTTTGACAACCTCAAAGTCTGGTAACACTGCTTCAGCTGAGTCTTCCTCTCTTGGATTGCTCTTCCCCAGTTGGACCTAGCAGCCTCTGAAGTTTCAAAGCAATTCACATCTCTTTTTTTTAAACCCTTGCTTTCTGCCCCAGAATCAGTATCAAGTATAGGTTCCAAGGTAGAAGAGCAGTAAGGGTTATGCATTGGGGTTGAGTAACTTGCCCAGGGCACACTGGAAAGTATCTTAGGTCACATTTGAACCCAGGACTCCAGTCTCTAAGCCTGGCTCTCTATCCATTGGGCCATCTAGCTGCCCCAAAGCATATCTAAGATACCTTTCCTTTCCCAACACCTCATGGTACCCTTCAAACATGTGCAACCACCTGCCTTGGCTTAGAGGTTGTTCCACTTAAGCTCACCAGCCATCAATGTCCAGGCTAGGCTGGCTGTAAGGATCAAATGAAATAATTTGTGCAAAGGGCTTCATATCAAAACACCATATAAATGTCAGCTATTATTAATGGGGAAGATAATGGAGCAGCTGGCCATGCTTCAGTGCTGATGGCCTAGCTGGTTGACACATGAGCTCAGCGTAGGTCCAACAGTCTGAAGGACTTCCCCAAGTGTTTTGGGTATGTGAACCTGTGGGGAAAGTCAAGGGACTCGAGGAATATATCATGCCCATACATCTGGTTTGGGGTGGGGAGGGCAGGGGGGAGGAGGCTTTCCTTCCATCTTTATCTCCCCCTCTCCCTCCTATAACAGTTGAGGACACAGGATGGGAGGAGAGAACATTTCAAGAGTTGGCACATTTTTCTTTTCTTTTTTTAAATCACAGGAAGACAGGATTTGGTTGGATGATTATTCTTCTTTGTTCATCTGGGTGTAAATTTCTCAGCTGCTTCCTTGGTAGACAGCTCTCCTTGGATGTTTAGGAAAGGGCAAAATTATTTTGATAAAGTTCCACTTATGTTTTTAGTCATAATATTACCTTATTTGTTTATTTATATGAGTATATTTTCAACAATAATAGTAGCTTTCATGAGTTTCTAGGGGCAAAGATAATTTATCATAAGGTGGCCAGTTTTCTGGCGATGGGCTACTCTGAATTCCGTTGGGCTTCTCTAGAGAGCATAGGTGCAGAGCTCATCATGGGGCCCACACTGGAAGACTTTCCAGTTTGATAAGATCTGAAAGGAAGGACTTGATGTCTATTGGCAAAGCCATTGAGAGCCAAGAATCACCACCATGTCACAGTGAAACATCAGAGTAAGATGTGAATGGAGGAGTTTTCAACAAATCAACTCTTTGATACAATCTTTGGAGTCTTAGAGGGATTTTGATCCATGTCAGTGGTTGACAAGGACAAAATCACAAATCTTTGAAGTAATAAGCGCACTTGAATTTATGGATACAAGGTACTTTTCATACTTCACTCCCTGGTTCTAGGATTAGAGAACCTGGGTTCAAATCCTACCTCAGAAGCTTTCTACTTGTGTGACCTTGGTAAAATCACTTAAACTTTCCTTAGCCCCAGTTTTTTCATTTGAAAAAATGATTGGGTAGGACTAGACAGCCTTTGAGATCTCCTGCAGCTCTGGAGATATGATCCTCTGATCCATCTGGTCTTCGTAATGACCCTCTGACAAGTTTTTATTTTGCACATTTTACTGATGAGCTAATCTAAAAAAGGTTCCTTGAAGTGATTTGGCCAAAGCCACTTGACTGGTAGGTCAACTTCAGTTGCTTTGATATTCTGTTTTGTTTTTTTTTCAACCCTTACCTTCTGTCTTGGAATCAGTACTTGGAATCAACTTGGTTCCAAGGCAGAAGAGCGGTAAGGGCTAGGCAATGGGGGTTAAGTGACTTGCCCAGGGTCACACAGCTGAGAAGTGTCTGAGGCCACATTTGAACCCAGGACCTCCTGTCCTTAGGCCTGACTCTCAATCCCCTGAGCTACCTAGCTGCCCCTGATTTTTGTCATTTTAATTTAAGCTCAGTGACCTGTCCACATTATCATACTCTTAACAATTGATCAATAAGGACTTTTTAAGTATATAACAACTTTTCCTCTACTGAATTTACTTTAAGTTCCAAGAGGAACTAGCAAAATTATTTGTTCATGATAACAAAAGTCTGACTGGCACTGAAAACTGCAGTGGAATCAATGAAATATTGGCAAATTTCCTATTTCTAGCTTTCCTTTGTCCCTCTCTAATGGGATTCAGCCATAGCCACAGGTATCAATCAGTTCTGTTAGGAAGACTTGTTTCCTGCCCTGGACAAGCTGCATCCAGCATGCCATGTTCAATTCTAGGTTCTACATTTTCATAAAGAGGTTGATAAGCCAGATAAAGCCCAAAAGACAGGATGGTGAAGGACCTCAACTCCATACCAAGTGAGATTGGTTAATGGAACTGAGGAATGAGTAAGCTGGAGAACAGAAGACTCCAAAGACATACCAGCTGCCTTTAATTACTTGGAAGACTGTCAGGTGAAGAGGAATTAGGTTTGCTCTTTTCAGCCCCAAAGGTCCCACAACCCTTTTTTTTATTATGAACTTAAACACCCAAAAAGAGTTTTTCCATAAACAGACCACAAAAGCAGACTGCCTATGAAAAGTATTCTTTAATGCTTGTTGTCCTTTTGTGGTGATAAACTTGAGAGGAGGATTTGGATGTAAACTTCTGAACAGCACTTTTAAAGAAAAAAACTGGAACCCTGAGAACAAGGAGCTCTATGTGAAAGCTTTTAAAGAGGCAAAGCTGCATTTAATATCAGGAAAAAGGCCATCAAATGAAGATCCATGCAATGGTGGAATGAGCTACCTGATGAGGTAGCTCCCCAGAGAGTAGATCTCTCTTCATTGGAGGTCTTAAAAAAAAAAAGTTGGATAGCCAACTTGTTTGAAGGTTCTTTTTTGGTCCAAGTTGGCTTAGATGACCATTGATGTCCATTCCAATTCTGAGGTACTGTGACTCTATTAAAGATCTTAACTGAGGTCTGGGTTCCACTGTGCTCCCAGATGTAGGTCTCATCCTCCACTTCTCTTTCTCTTTCACTGACCATATCCAATCTGTTACCAAGTCTTGTCGATGATTTTACCTTTGTACCATTCCCAATATATGTCTTCTTTTCTCCTCTGACGCTGCTACCATCTTGGTACAGACCCTCATCACCTCACACCTGAACCATGGCAGCAGCCTATTGTTTGGTCAGCCTTCCTCAAGCCTTTTCCTATACCAGGCAATCCTTCACTTGGAAGTCAAATTGACCTGCCTAAAGCACAGATCTGATCAAATCATCCCCATAATCAATGAATTCCAGAGGCTCCTTATTCCTCCAGGAACGAATACTAATGTTCTGTTTGGCTTTCAAAGTCTTTCCTAATTTGGCTCCTTCCTACCTTTTCAGTCTTCTTACATGTTACCCCCAGATACTCTGTAATCCAGTGACACCATCTCCCAACTCTGGGCATTTTCAATGGTTGGCTCCCATACTTGGAATTCTCTCCCTTCTTTAGTTCTTGGCTTCCCTTGTTTCCATCAAATTCTTTAATAAGAAGCCTTCCCTGGTTTCCCCTAATTCTAGTCCCCTCCCTCTGTGGATTATCTACAATTTATCTTTTATGTACATGAATCCTGTTTATATATAAATTGTTTGCATTTTGTCTCCCCCATTAGAGGGGAGACACTTTTGTCTCTGCCCCTTGAGAGCAGGGACTATCTTTCACCTTTCTTTGCCTACCTAGCACTTAGTTTGATGTCTAGAACATATTCATTGCTTAATAAATGTTTATCCTTTGACTCGCTGACTGATGTAAACTTTCTGTTTGACATTTGAAGCTCTTCTCTGCTCCTCCTCTATTACTGGAGTTCCCCATCTCCTTAAGGCTGGTTTACACCAGAATTCACCCTGTTCCCTGGCCTATGGAGTCTCCCAGCTGGCTGTGTAATTCTCCATGCAATGGATCATACTGTGGGAAAACAAGTATCCCGTGCGGATTTTCATAGCTATTAGAAATGGGCAAGATCTTTAACATTACTGAGTCCATGTCCCTGCCAAGGCAGCCTGGGCAACTGCTGCTTCCGCTAGAAAAGGTTCATCTGCTCCTGGCGATTAGCAAAGCCAAATCCTTTCAGATAGACTCCTTTGGTTACAAACTAGAGAAATGTTTCCTGAAAGTCCTAAATGGGCTTGCTACTTAGAGACCCTGCCTTGACTACCATCCTGTCTTAGGCATGATATTTCTTTACCTCAGTGGATGTCCTTCTTAAGTGATGGGTCTCAAACTGGGGTTTGTATCCCCCCATCCCCCACAGGGAATATGAGAAGTTAAATTGAATGAACTATTTGTTAAATGTCTATGTTATCTTATTGAAACATTCCAAAAATTAGTAATGTTAATGAAAAAAAATCACATTAACTTTATTAGTTAATTGTTAATAAAAAAACTTAACCTTTTTTTTTAGTTGTATTATGAACTCCTCTGGCTGTCTGGTGAAGCCCAGGGACTCATCTCTTAGAATAGTTAAATAATTGAAAGGAATTATATCCAATTATCAGTTGGAGATGAGTGAAAATAAAGATATATTCTTTTCTGATCCAAGTTCATTGACCACCCCCTCCCCATCCACCTTGAAATCTGTCAGGGAACTCCTTGGGGGTCCCCATACTCCAGTTTAAGAACCCTGGTACTAAAATGATATGCACAAATTAATCTCTTTATTTTACTTCATTTCTTTAAATATATTTGCATAGTAAATTCTAGATTTTATTTCCTTTTATATTGAATGGGAGACTTTACTGAAAACCAAGGAATATAGAGGAATATAGGGACAAAAATAAAAGATTGGGAATCTTTATACTAAGGTAATTGAAAAAAAATTTAGATAGAAAAATAGATGTAATATTCCCAAATACTATTAAGCAACTTCTTTTCTTTTGAGATATACAGTGTCTGGCAAATAAAAGACAATAAATCCTTGTTGACTGACTTACATTTGAAGGCAAATGCCATGTGAGTTATCATCAGAGGCTGTCCCAGGGAACAAATATTTCAGTGAACAATTTTATGCAGATAAAAATGCTTCCTCCCTCCCCTCCCCCCTTCTCTATGCCTTTTCCCTCAAAACTTTCAGATGATCTTTGAATGTAATATCCTTCTTGCTTGCTCAAAGAAATACCTTTAAGGAATTCTACCACCCTTTGACTTGGGTCTCTTAGAGATTCGAATAGGATTTCTAGAAATCACTGCTCCCTGGCATCACAACAGAAAAGTACTGATCAAGGTCAGCTTTCAAATTTGTTTATCAGCACAAAGGAATGAGTAAAAAGAAAGAGAGCAGAATGAGGGCCAAGGTTTGGAGATACTCTGCACCTCTCACTAAAATCATAACCTTTCGGAAACATCCTTTTCCATGGAATACCTTCCTGGAATGATTTTTTCCCCCTCTGTCTCTCTCAATGGCTAGACTGCCTAAAGGCCACTGAAACCCTTTCTCTCTCCCTTCTTTTTATAACCCCTTTAAGTTCAGGTCAGTTTTCATCCATCTAAGCCCAGGCGGTAACTTTGGTTTAAATGACATTTCATGCCTGATAAAATTTCATTGGGTATTTTAACTTTTAATTTCTTTTATTGACTTATCGTGTAGCTGGAGGAAAATGTTTAGAAAGGGGTGAGGGGGGGAGGACTCCAACAGGGATTTACTGAAGTCATGTTTCAGCGAGGAAGGAAATACCATTGACTTTATTACAGCTGCCTAATGTTTTCCACGAACCGTAGACATCATGCATTGTATCTTGGTGACCTACAATAGCAGCTGACTGCTTGCACATGATGGAAATGTAATTTAGGCTTACTAAGAATTAACTATTTAGCTTCTTCCAGGCGGAGCGCCTGTCCAAACTGATTGTTTTCTCTGAATCACAAGCAATCATCAGCCGGGAGGTTGAAATGGGCATTCAACTCCCTGAAAAGGGGTAAGAAGGGTGGAAGGTAGGTCAGGGAAAACACACACACACACACACACACACACACACACACACACACTCACTCACTCACATACACTCACACACACACTCACACTCACACTCACAGGCAGACACACAATATCCATATTCTCTGAACTTGTAGAGCTGCTGACAGAGTCATATGGTGGAAAGGGCAGTAGATTTAGAGGCACAGTGTTTGGGTACAAATCCTGGCTCTACTATTTATTTCCTGTGCAGCCTTGGGGAAGTTAACCTTTGGGGGCCCTTGGTTTCCGTGGTACAGTCGAAGGAACACTGGCTCTGGAAAAAGCATGGGACTTAGGTTTGAATGTTGGCTTTGATGCTCACTACTGTGGTCAAGTCCCTTCATTTTCCTCATTTATAAAATGAGGGGGTTAAACTAGATCACCTCTGAGGGTCCTTCTCTCTAGATCTATAATCTGAGACATAATGTTATGACATTCCAGGTCTGGAGGAGAAAGTAAAAACCAAAACATATACATTTTGGCTAGCTGGGAGGATACAAATAGGAAACAATTCCTGTCTCCAGGCGACTTCTATTTGACTAAGTGGGGGAGGACTGCCACTCGGAGAAGTGAATACAAAGCGTATACAATGTAATTTCAAAAAGAGAAAGGAGGGAATTAGAGAGGGTCACTTCCAGTTCTAAATTTTACGAACCTAACTTAAAGTCCTTGCTAATTCTAAAGTCTATGAGGATTTAAAAAATTTTGGAGGAATAATTTTTGTTTAAAAAAAAAAATTTCTCTATTCTGTAGTCCAACCCATTTTGTCCCTCCCCTTCTTTCCCTCCCTCTCCTCCCAATTCCCCAGTTGTTGGGGCCTTATCTGGTGGGTCAAAGATGTGATAAAACGAAAAGGGAAGTGTGTGCATGCACACACCCTTTGGAGAAGCTCCAGCCAGGGAACTTCCGTTAGGGAGAGGGAGAGACAGAGGAAGAACTGAGTGAGTGGTTCTGGGAGGGCTCTATGCTGGGGAGGAGGAAAGATCAGACTTCAGAGGAAAAAATAATAACATGCTAGAATAGCCCGTGGTGGCTGCTGAGGGGGCTGGAGGCTTCTCTGAGGATTTACTGCTCTGGCTGCTGGTGAAGAGAAGAGGATACAGAGAGAAGAGGTTCTACCATGACTAGCTTCTCAGGAAGTGGAATAGGGGTTTCTAGGCTCTGGCAGACTGGGGTGGGGGGAATAGCGGTGGGAGGGGATGTAGGAGGGGAGAGACAGGAGCCAAGGCTTGGGGGAATTCAGGAAGTTGGGGTTTTATTCCTTTTAAAGAGACCTTGTCCATCTTGGGTTTGTTACACGTTTTGAAAAGTAAGACCTTTAAATTGAGAGAGGAACCCAGCTTTTGGAGGAAAGCTCTCAATGTGTGTGCTCCTAAACTATGTGTTAGTCAGTTCCCAGGGGCAGCTATGTCCTCCCCATTATGGGTGGGTACCAGATTCAGAAGAACTGAGTTCAAATTCAACCTCAGACATAAACTAGTTGTATGACCCTAGGCAAGTCATCACTCTCTGACTCTCTGTCTCTGCCTCTCTGCCTTTGTCTCTCCTCTCTCTCTCTCTGTCTCTGACTCTGCCTCTCTGTCTCTCCCAATTGCTATCTCTTTCGATCTCTGTCTCTGTCTCTTCCTCCTCCACTTAGCTTTTCCACCTGTAAAATGGGTATAATAATAGCACCAATTCAGTTTTGTTGTGGAGATGAAATAATATTTGTAAAGTGCTTTGCAAACCTTAAACCACTAAATAAATACTCATTATAATAAGTTATTATAAGTGTACCCCTTGTACCCACTGAAGTGTTTCTCATACCCATCAGTTTCTTGACTAAAACAGAGTAGGAGAGAGAGGGTAGGCATCAACTTTTTGTATAATACATTCTTTCCTGAGGAAAAAAGCAGAGCCATAACTAAAAAAAATTTTTTTTACACCTGGGGCAAACTTTATCCCCAAATACCTTATATGATAAATTCATTTGGGGGAAGGAAGGGAAGGAAATCAACTTTTGAACACAGCGTAACAATTTTGTGATAGAAGATTCTCCCCTGTAGTGGGACAGCCATGGGGTAGGGGGTTTGGAGCTGTCATCATCCAGTGGTTTTCTTTTCTTTTTCAACCCTTATTTTCTATGTTAGTAACAACTAAGTCAGAAGGGCAAAAGCTAGGCAAACAGGGTAAGTGACTTGCCCAGGGTCACATAGTTAGGAAGTATATGACTTCAAATTTGAACTCAGATCCTCCTCACTCCAAGTCTGGTGCTCTATCCGCTGTGCCAATTAGCTGCCTTCATTTAGTGTCTTTCCAATGTAACTAATTATTATTGCTTTCTCTATGCTAACCTCAGGTGATTCCTTAATGTTAAAGAAGCCTAGTTATACTCATGCTCTCCAAATGTCCAGGTCCTGCCTGAGGCAAAGCTTTGATGGACCTGCCCTAGTTACATCTCTGAGGAGCATATAGCCTTTCTGTAGAATATGCTCTTCTTGTCTGTGTCTTAGTAGATCAATCTTAGCAAGAAGGAGTTACTGGAGGCACAGAGAGGTTGTGACTTGCCCTATCTTACACAGCTAGGAAACGCCAGAGGCAGGATTCAAACTTTGACTCCAAGCTGGGATCCTTTATCTCCTATGCCTTGTTGGAATAAGGTAGATTTCCATAATAATTATATTGGGATCAGGTTACTTTTCAGTTTCTTCTATAATGTTTTGCATTAATCTTTTTTTTTTAACATTCTGAGGGATTAAAAACTCCCTACTGCCTGACAGATGCAAAGCAAGCTGCCTTTTGACACCTCTATCCCAACCTCATTGTATATTACTCCTCATCTCACATTCTATGGTCCAGCCTAATTGGTTTTCTTATTGTGTTTCACACATGACCCTCCATTTCCTGTCTCCAAACCTTTGCATAAGCTGTACCCCCTGCCTGGAATGCATTCATTCTTCACTGCCACTTCCTAGAATTCTTGGTTTCCTTCCACAGTCAGCTCAAGAACCACTTTCAATTTATTGCCTTTCTTGATCTCTCTCCTTTTCTCCTCTCTTCAAAAATCACCTTGTTTTTAAATATATACATATATATATATGTATATATTCTGAATATACTTATTTATGTAATTTCTTCTTTAATCAATCTGAAGGTCTCCAACATTTGGTGGAGTGCCTGGCAAATGTCTTTTTTTGTTGTTCTGTTGTTTTCAGTCATGTTTAATTCTTCATGACCTCATTTGGAGTTTTCTTGGCAAAGAAACTGGAGTGATTTGCCATTTCCTACTCCAGCTCATTTTACAGATAAGGAAACTGAGGCAAACAGAACAAAGTGACTTGCCCAGGGTTATACAGCTAGTAAGTATCTGAATAACAGATTTGAACATAGGTCTTCCTAACTCCAGACCTGGCACTCTATGCACTCAACCACCTGCCCTCCTGGCAAAATAAGTATTTAATAATTACTTCTTTATTCATTCAATAACCAGGAACTATATATCAGGTTTTGTTTTTATAGTCTTAGTGCCTAGCATCAACATTTATGTAATGCTTTAAGTTTCACAATACATTTATTTCAATGAATTCTGACAATAACCTACAAGAAGTAGGTGTATTGTTATTTCCATTTTGGGGATGAGAAAACTGAGACTGAGTTTAAGTGAGTTGTCCAAAGCTGCAAAGATCAAAAGTTTCAGAGGCAGAATTTGAACCCAGGCTTTCCTAAGTGAAAGTCCAGCATTCTCTCCATTATGCATTAATCTATACCTCCTGTTTCATATCTAAAGTAAGGGGATGGGAAATAGATGATTTCTGAGGTTGCTCTCTCCCCTCCCAACTGGTTTTCTGCTTTAGGTCTTTGGAATGTGTGCTTATGTCCCTTAGAACCTAACTGCCAATGGACTGTATTCTGCGCTAGTAGCAGTGTGATCTCCAGGCAAGCTAGCAGCCATCTGTGAAAAGAAGAGGCTATCTCCATGCTCTGAGTGATTGACAGACATTTAGCTATTATTAGAAAAGAATATCTTTTGGCCCCAAGAGCTTGGTGCCCATTCACTTTGTTTTTCCCTTGACCTCAGTTCATTGCTGGGAGTAGGAGCCCGTTTGATCCCTGCCACCAAGAAGTTCTATGACTTCCACAAGCCAGGGGGACCTAGAAGCAGGGAGTCCTGACTTCCACCCCTAGGGCTCTTGCTGCCAGATGACACGGATGTACCCTTGCCCTGTGGGCTGGCTGATGTCAGCCAGCTTGAGAACTCATTCTGGGTCATAAATCAGAGGTTTGTAGAAGGAAAGAAAGACAAATGGGGGCCAGGGTGTTTTCTCACAGAAAAGACAGGAAAGCAGCCCATCTGGTTCCCAAGGTAAATCATACTAAGTAGGGAGAATATGGAAATGAAAAGCCCAGTTCAGGATTCCTAGATGGGCTTGGAGGCTGAGGCTGACACGGGCTTGTTTGAAGTTAATTTAACTTTCCCAGGAAAACAAGGAGGGGATCCAGAACGCCAGAAGAGGACAAGAGGGTAGCAACAGCCCTTGGTGTATTCAAAAGAAACCTACCATGGGGAGAGATACAAAGAAATCGCTTCAAATGAGAGGCTGGCTTATTGTCTTTCTCCCCACTTGCCTAAATTGGGGCGATGCACCTCCTTCTTCCCCTTCTCTTCATAATCTGAGTGCTACCCCAGGAGAAGTCCCTCGTAAACTAAGAGGATCAGGGGAAGGGGCTAGCAGGCTGAGACTCACTTACAATTTTTCCCTTAACTAACTTCAGCAGGGGCAGGTGAAGCTGTTACATTCACATTTACAACTGGTTTTCTACTTTAGGTCTTTGGAATGTGTGTGCTCATGTCCCTTAGAACCTAGCTACCAATGGACTGTATGGTCCTTTGGAGACAAAGGATGGTGTCCATAGTGTCTTTGCTTCCTAGGAATGCATCAAAGTCTCTGGTAAACAGTAGGTGCTTAATAATTGATTATCCTTGGAGGGAAGAGATGATATCCATTTTGTCTTTGCATCTCAGGAATCCAGCAAGTGTCTGGTACATAGGAGGTATTTAATAAATGCTTGTTGAATTGAGAGGACATGGATCACACCATGAGTTCACAAAGTGTAGAATGACATAACTCGCAAAAGTGATTGTTATCATCTGAATAAATTAAACATACAGGGAACTTTTCTCTAGGCCAGGGTCGGCAACATATGGCTCTCCAGCCATATTTGGCTCTTTTGAGGGCCAGATATGGCTCTTTCTGCAGGAGCCTTAAAGTCAAATTTTTTTCAGGCGCTATTACAGGAGCAGCACTGTGAGCACTGTACGGCTCTCATGAAATTACATTTTAAAAAATGTGGCGTTTATGGCTCTCAAGGCCAAAAAGGTTGCCGACCCCTGCTCTAGGCAGATGTATTTATTAACTCAGAACCCCTTGAGAGGGCAGCTAGGTGGCGCCATAGTGCACAGAGTGCTGAGTCCAGAGTCAAGAAGATTCATCTTCCTGAGTTCAAATCTGGGCTCAGATACTTCCTAGCCAGATGACCCTGGATAAGTCACTTGCTTGCTCCAGTTTCCTCATCTATAAAATGAGTTGGAGAAGGAAATAGCAAACCACTCCAGTGTCTTCCCTAAGAAAACTCCAAAATGGGATCACAAAGAATCAGACATGACTGAAAACAATTGAACAACAACCCTATGAGAAGGCAAGGTAAAATAATTAGTTTCCAGTCAAGTCTGGAACTTTTTTTCAAAAACCTTTACTTTCAGACGTAAAATTAATACTTTTTATTGGTTCCAAGGCAGAAGAGAGGTAAGGGCTAGGAAATGGGGGTTAAATGACTTATTTGCCCCTGGTCACAAAGCTAGGAATTGTTTGAGGTCATATTTGAACCCAGGACCTCCCATCTTTACACCTGGCACTCTCTCCACTGAGTAACTTTGCTGCCCTCTCTTTCCCATCTCTTAAACCATCTTTGCTCCTCATTCAGGCATGGAGTGTCCACACACTATTTTTTCTACTAGTCTGGAATCTTATGCAAAATGCTCCAAACTGCAGGGTAGGTATGTGCTCAGAGGATTGAGAGCCAGGCTTAGAAATGGGAGGTCCTGGATTCAAATCTGGTCTCAGACACTTCCTAGCTGTGTGACCCTGGGCAAGTCACTTAAACCCCATTGCCTAGTCCTTATGGCTCTTCTACCTTGAAACCAATATTGATTCTAAGGCAGAAAGTAAATATTGAAAAAATAAATATAGAAAAATGTATATATATTTATTAAATATATAATAAATAAATAAATTTTAATATAAGTAAATATAAAAATAATGTACCTACCCATGAAATGAATAAATGAATGAATGTTGATGGGAGATAAATATATAAAAATATACATTTATTTTTTTTAAAAAAAGAGTCAAGCCTGCAGGTATAAAACTGGGGATACTCCTTTTTCCTTTAAGGGATAGTGACCAGGAAAGTGGTTTGAACCTAAAAGTCTTTCTCTTAGACTAGAAATATTTAGAGACTGATAGACATAATTCTAGTCTGGCTACCGTCCTCTCCCAAAAAAAGGATAGAAGAGTCAGCCTTATGATCCCTTAATTTGCTCCTTCAAGGCAAAATCAGTCTCTCTTAGAGAGGAGTGGGCAATATTCCAGGCATATCTATACAAGACCCTCCTCCCCCCATGCTACATTTAGACAACCCATGTAGACCTACATGTTTGATATGAGCAACACACCTAATAGCTATTACTTTTCTTCAATGTATTATCAATTTACCCAATGCACAGAGATTCAAAACAAGGAAATAAATAATGAGATCATTAGATGTATACACGAGTTGCCTTTATTTCTATTTGATTATAAGACCACATGTATCATTCTAATGGTAGCTAGGTGGCATAGTAGATAGATCACAGGCTTGGAGTCAAGAAGACCTGAGTTTCAAATTCAGCTTCAGACACTGACTAACTGTGTGACCATGGGAAAGTCACTTAACCTTGTTTGCCTCAGTTTCTCTATCTATAAAATGAGCTGGATAAGGAAAAGGCCAACTACTCCAGTATTTTTACCAAGAAAACCCCATGGGGTCTTGTATATTCACAACTAAAATGACTGAACAACAAAATTATTCTAATAGAATGGGAGAAATGAGCTAAGCAGGAGAAATGATTGGAAGTTTTTTTAAGACCTGGTCATCATGTAGAAAAAAAAAGTGCTATGGTATATTCATATTGAAAATGCTGAGCCTTTTAACAGAAAGAGTTAGAATTGGGTGTCTTGGACAACTCTTCTCAGAAGTTTGAGCTTTCTTTCCTTTGAAACCTCTATTGATACTTTCTTGGGAAATGTAGTTAAGGAAAACTGATGTTTTCCCTTTGACATTTGCCTCCTTTCTCAATTCTGATAAATCCTAAATCTGTAACTAAATTTTTAAGGTTATCTACCCCATCTCTGTGATTTCAGATAGACTCAAGCTCAATTTGCTTTAGCTTTTTGTTTCTTTGATGGCTTCCTAATCCTTATTCAGTTCAATTCAACATATACTGATTGAATGGCTTCTAAGTGTCAGATACTGGAGATACAAAGACAAGAAAAAAAGAAAGCTAGCCTCCAAGGAGCTTAAATTCTTTTGTTGGTTCATGTACAGCCTACTCATCATGAGATTCTTATACATGTCCTTCCCATCCTCCATAAAGGATTGACTCAGTGCCACAAAAGTCTTCCTCAGAACCTTTTAACCTTTCAGGATGCCTGCTCAGCACTTGGGCTACCATCTATGTCATTTCTCATTACTCAAATAATAATAATTATAACAATATTTAACATTTACCTAGTGCTTACTATGTGTGCCAGACACTGTACTAAGTATTTAACAATCATCCCATTTTATCCTCACAACAACTCTGGGAAGTAGGTGATATTTATTATCTCCATTTTATAGATGAGAGAACTGAGGCAGATAGAGGTTAATGTGACTTGCCCATGGTAAGTATCTGAGACTGGATTCAATTTCAGGATTTCCTGATTTGAGTGACTCTATCCATTGGACCACTTGGCTACTTTATATAACATGTAACCAGTCCTCTGTTTTTTCTATGTGTAAGAATGAAAGAGGAAAATTAGCTTTAAAAAAAGTTCTTCAAATTGCTTAATTCCAAAGACATGCTGAGTAATCAGTTCAATATTATGCCCTGGTTTGGAAAGTTGCAGAAACTTGTCTTGCATAGAGAAAAAGAATTATCAATTTGAGTTCCTTAAAGTTTCACTGGGGATATAGCTACAGAGAAGCCTGTCAATTAGCATTTATTAAGCACCTACTGTGTACCAGGCATTGTACTATCACCCTATGCAATAAGAAGCATAAAACTTGGACTCTTGGCATTAAATGAGGTTATTTTGTGCATTCTTCTGTCTTCAGGGGTTACTCCATGAAGTTTACCTAGATTCCTTCTTCCTAAACAGCAACAAAAGGTGCAGTGTGATCTAGTAGCTAAGAGTGTTGGATTTAGAAGTTGGAAGGTCTGTGTTTGAAATCCACCTTATATACATACTTGCTGTGTGGTGTTGGGCAGGTCACCTTACCTCTCTTGGCCTTAGTCTCCTCATCTATAAAATGGAGATAATATTAGAGTCTAACTGACAGGATTGATGTAAGGAATGGGTGAGATCTAAGATGCTATCCAAGAGCCATTTTTACTATTGAAGCCTGGAGGGCAGAAGGGGGCAGGTCTGCTAGTATGAATTCACATTTTCATATCTAAGGTTTACCAAGCATTTTTCTAATAACATCGCTATGAATGAAATAATAATAATAACACTGATATAGCATTTTAAGGATTATGAAGTACATTATATGTTTTCTCATTTTAACTTCATAACAATCTGGTGTAGTTGTTGGTCAGTTGTACTCAGTTGTGTGCAGCTCTTCATGACCCTGTTTGGGGTTTTCTTGGCAAAGATACTAGAGGGGTTGGCCATTTCCTTCTCCAGTTCATTTTACAGATGCAGAAACTGAGGCACACTGGGTTAAGTGAATTGTCCATGGTCATACAACGACTAAGTGTCTGGATCTGGATTTTAACTCAAAAGACTCATCTTTTTGATTCCAGGCTTAGCACTCTATCCACTGTGCCACCTTGCTGGTGGTGGTGATCTGGCCTGGAAGGAGCTATAAGACCTATTTCACAAGTGAGGAAGAAACTAGGACAGAGAAATTAAATGATTTGCCCAGAGTCCCACAACTAAATATCTGAGGTAGCAAATGCATGAATATCTCTAATTTACAGATGAAGAAACTTAGACTTATAGGTAAGGTAAAATTCAGGTTCACCCTTAAATGATGGCAGTGTGAGTCATTCTTAAAGAACTCTGAATTTTGATCATGAAAAACTGGAATTTGAATGCTGCTTCTGCTGCTTACTTCCAAGGTAGCCTTAGACAAGTCATATCACCTTTTGGCCTTCTAGTCCCTCATCTGTAAAATTAATGGATTAGACTAGAGAATGTAAAATTCTTTCTAGCTCTAAAACCTTCGAGCTCTAAGACTCAGAACTCAAACTTGAGATCTCCAACTCCAAGATGGGGGTTCTTCCCATTATATCAGTGATGGCAAACCTTTTAGAGAGTGAGTGCACCCTCATGCCACATGTGAGCTTCCCTCTAACCCCAGACAGGGAGGGGAGGAAGTGCTCCCATTTAGCTGCTGGACAGAGGGGTGGAAATGTCCTCAGGCATGGTAGAGATGGGGAGGGAATCAGTCCCCTCAGGTACACGTGCCATAGGTTCACCTACAGGGCACTATCCTACCACCTGTAGCAAGTAGGCAAGGCTGGTTCCAAAGTTGGACGGAGCTAGTTTTTTATCTGAACCACTGAAGAATCAAGCAGCAGATGGAAAAAAGATTGCAGAGTCTCAAAGCTCTAATGGACCAGCCCACATGCCACAGTAGGTTTACCTATAATGTAAACTATCAGTAGCCTCCATATGCAAATATAAGGAAAGATTTCTGAGATGAACTTGGCAAATGAATGTGAATTGTCTTTGGAGAGGTATAAATTTCTGTTTACTGGAACCTAGTGGGTTTAAATAGTTTCCCGGAACTTTGTGTGCTTGTGTAGTCAGTTGGTTACCAAATATATAATTGGATACATTGCTTACAGAGCAGTTGTTCCAACATTTAGGCATTCCATTTCAGACTCCTGTGAGTTGAGCTCATCCAAAGAGGCTTTCCTGAAAGTATGGTATAGTAAATAGTTGTCCGTAGGCTGAATTTGCTTGAGTAGCATTTTTATGCTGAGTAGTTCATAAGAAAGTACATTTGATCCCCTAGAAACTATTTGGTGATTCTTCCCCCAAAACAATCCTGCTCTTAAAATGAATTATTCAATGATCAAACAAAACAGGTTTAATACAGGATGTCAATCTGTAGCCCCTTCTCCCACATAAATGTCCCTAATAGAAGGAAAGGGTAAAATTCATTTTTGGAGTCCAGATTATTTGTGCTTTCCTCATTAGATGTTTGCAAAGATCTTCCTTCTGTTCTCCAAAATTGGCCTCATTTCTAGATTATAGGCTAATGAGATAACCACTCCACTTCATTGTAAAGAGAAGACAGTACAGGTATCCCTTCCAAATCTGGGGGGTTAGGAGTACAGTGTCCACACAATCTGGAAAATCTAAAAAATTTTGGCCCTCCCTTTGAACCAGAGAAGATGGCTGAATTTTTTCTTTTTCTTTTATGGGGTGTTTACAATACCTCATATGTATTTATGAGTTACTAAACTTAAAAAAACAAAACCCTTACCTTTCATCTTTGAATAAAAACTGTGTTCCAAGGCAGAAGAGTTGGTAAGGTCTAGGCAATGGGGGGTTTAATGACTTGCTCAGGAATTGATAAACTTTTAAAAATCTAAATATTTCTAGCCTTTATGTGTCATCTAATTGCTTTTGCATTCTCTTGGCAAACTTTATTTTTTACTTATTTTAACTTTCGAGAAGAAATTGTGTATATTTGTGGTATAAAAAGATAAAATATACAATACTATACATATATTGTGTGCTGAATTGCTAAACTTTTTCTGGGTTGTCTGCTGGTCTTCACATGTCTTCCATGGCTTCTACAAAACTGCTTAAAAATTCTCATTTAATTTCTTATGTGATATATTTTTTCAAATTTATTTTTGTTTTATTGATTAATTAAGAAAAATTTCCCGTGGTTACATGATTTCTTATGTGATATATTGAAACTGCAATGGGGAAAGTTGCCAAGTAGAAAGGATATCTGAATATGAAGAGTGCCAGTCAATCAATCAGCATACATTTATTAAGTGCTTACTAAGTGCCAGGAAAGTCATTGAGGATACAAAAGAGACTAAAGACAGTCCCTGCTCTCCAGGGATTTACAGTCTAACACAGGTAGAAAACATGCTAACAATATATACAAAACAAACTACTGTATATACAGGATAATTAAGACATAATTAACAGAGAGAGAACATTAAAAATGAGCAATGGGGAAGTAAAAGAAGGGATCTTAATGGAGACTTAAGGAAGAGTAGCCAATGTGGGCAGCTGGGTAGCTCAGTGGATTGAGAGCCAGGCCAAGAGATTGGAGGTCCTAGGTTCAAATATGGCCTCAGACACTTCCCAGCCGTGTGATCCTGGGCAAGTCACTTAACCCCCATTGCCTAGCCCTTACCACTCTTCTGCTTTAGAACCAATACATAGTATTTATTCTAAGGCAGAAGGTAAGGGTTAAAAAAAAAAGAATAGCCAAAGGAAATGCTCGGTTCCTACTATGCCTTTTGGACATGATTGTAATTTGTAATTGTCTACCAGGCAGGTCAAGATGATATAGTTCGTCTCATTAAAGGCCTTTCACTTACAGAAGTTGATGGATTGTACAGAGAACTTTAAAACAATGACCATTTTGCATTAGTAGTGGGGAAAAAAGACAGGGGAAGTCAGGGAAAAATCAAGAGAAGGGGAAACATAGCTTTCTCAAAACTATCCTTAATACTTGTGACAAATGTGCCCTGGAAGAAGACAGGACAATTCTAGACAAAAGAATTAAAGAATCTCATAGTCCCAAGGAGATGGGACAATTCTGGACAAAAGAATCACAGAATTTCACAGTTGGAAGGGATTTAGAAGTCATTTAGTCTAGTCTATACCTGAATAAGAACCCTCTGTATAGAATATGACCTAAACTTGGTCATCCAGACTTTTCTTGGAGACCTCTAATAATGGGAAGACCCCAAGCATCCTGAGACATTCTACTTTTTTAGAAATTTTTCCTTAAATAAGGCATATATTTGTCACTATGTACTTTCCATCCATTGGCCCCAACTCTGTACTTTGGAGTCAAGAAGTATATATCTTTTTGGTTGCAGCTCTTCAAGTACTTACAGAACACTATCATATCACCTAAATCTCATCTCAAAGCTGAACATCCCTAGTTTCTTTAACCACTTCTTATATATTAGGAATTCAAGGCCTTTTCTGGTTTTGTTGTCTCCTTCGGGATGTTTTTCATCTTATCAATGTCTCTCTTAACATGATTCCCTAAATGTAGACTCACCAAGGTAGGATATAGGAGATTTCACAGCTCCTATTCCTGATCCTGTGCCTCTCATCCTAAGGTAGCCCAAGATCATATTACCTTTCTTGGCTGCCACACTATATCATATCATTGATTCATATTAAGCTTGCATACCACTGAAATCTCCAGATCTTTTTCAGATAAACTCATGTTCAGGCATAACCATGCCTCTTGAGCTCATTCTTGCAAAGTTGGATTTTTTAAAATGCAAATTTGCCTTCTATTAAATGTCATCTTTTAAATGTGGCTCACTGTTATAATCTATTAACATCTTTTGATTTAATTATCTGTCATCCAGCATGTTGCTATCCAATTCAACTTTCTGTCCATGGGACATTTGATCATGCCATTTATGCCCTTATCCAAGTGGCTGAATAATAAGACAGAATCACATGCAGAACCTTAGAATGCTCTCCTGGTAAGAAATCCTTTTAAATTAGTATTAAACCCTATGTAATAGGATGTAGCCAGAGAATTCCACCACACCTGGGATGTTTTTGAAGAAAAGATTACTTTGAGCTTTGGGGGACCCTTCTATCCCTTGGACTGTCCAAGTAAGAACCTGAATTGGTGACAACTCTAGGAGGATAAAATGTTGGGATTTTCTCAAATAAATTAAGTACCATCTGCTTTATGTCATGAGTCCACAGATGGTAATATCCCTCTTAGGAGACTTCAAACATACTTGTTTTACAATGTTAGGAATTATAATGTATACAACATGCAGCTTTAAATGTATCATTTGTGTTTGTAACAAACTGTCCTTTAGACTTGAAGCATTTATCATGTTAACTACAGATGTGCATTTATTTTTTTTAATTATGAAGAGATCTTTATTCCCTGCTGTTGGTTTTCAGAAAGTGTGATGATGCACTGCTTTTCCAGGATGAAGTAGCTTGTGTTTGCTCTCTTTCCTGTGGGATCCCTTCTAGTAGTCATGTAATGACAATAATAGTAATACTATATAATAGGTAGCATTTCTATAGCACTTTATAGTTTGAAACCCTGAGAAGTAAGTGATGCTATTATCTCCATTTTACAGGTGAAGAAACTGAAGCAACCAGTAGATAAGTGATTTTCCCTGAGTCACACAACTAATAAGTGTCTGAGATAGGATTTGATTTCAGATCTTCCTGACTTCCAAGTCCAACACTATCCAATTAGTGGGGTATGTCTCAGCAAAGAGGAGAAGAATGGCTAAAAAAGATGTAGCTTTTGCTGATCTGGAAACAGATTCATTGCAGGCAAATCCCTTTTGGAGGCTTCTTCCTGAAGAACACAGGAAGCTCAGTGGCTATAGTCATGAACTAAATGCCTTCCTATGCGTTGCTATTCTCCTTACACTGTATTAGATCCCAGAGCATCTCTCTGTCTCTGTCTCTCTGTTTGTCTACTTAGATCATCCCCTTATCAATTCTCCTCTTTCCATTTTATCTTTCCCTCACAACACACACACACACACACACACACACACACACATGCACACACACACATGCACACACACACACGCATGTCGCACAAACACTCCACCAAATATCTTCTGGTTAAGTGAATGCACTATCTACAATTACTTCATAGTGTGATAATTAGATTAAGTCTACACTGCCCTTCTTTAGGTTTAATCACCAAAGGTGAGAGCACCTCCAATTCTGGGAGGTCCATAACCCACGTGTGCTAGAGTAGGTGACGAATCAGAATCGACTGACCGCCCCCTAGGCAGTCCTATGAGAATCATCTATTGTGATTGGACACGCAAATTAGGGAGGAGGCAGAGGAAGTGACGCATAAGTGACCTCTTTAAAAGGAGAAGGTCCTCAGTCAGCTGAGGTCTTGGGTGGAAGAGAGCATCTGGTGACGGACCTCTTCTGGTTCATGGAGGAGTGCTGGAATGCTGAGACCCTGGTGAGATTACTTTAAATATCTTCTTTGAAATCCATGTGGTGAGTTTAAAGACTAACTGAATCTTTCTGAACTTCTCTTAAGGAACTTCCCTTTAATAGAGACTCTGTGAACGAAGCCTTTCAATCACCTCCGGACCTCTGGCCCTCTAACTCTCACTGAGGGTTAAGATCTACCTGGATTAATTAGAGGATCATAGTAAATTACCTGCTGGGTTAGATTGTTATTTCCTTATTTCCTCTCTCTCTTCTTAATTGTAAATAAACTTCCATAAAAGTCCATTTTGACTTGAGATTATTCTTAATTGAGGATTGATAATAGTTCAATCCTCTGGCAACCATTTTTTAATACATTGAACCCATAAAACCCCTTTCCCCCCTTACAATAGGTAGCACAGTGGTTAGAGTTCTACATCTGGAATTGGGAAGACTTGAATTCAAATTTAGCTTCAGATACATATTAGTTGCATGATCCTGGGCAAGTCACTTTACCTCTGCCTGCCTTAGTTTCTGTGATAAGTGTTTTTTGTGTAAAGAGTTTTCTGAGTAAAGTGAAGATAGTAGCGTCATCCTTCCAGAGCTGCTCTAAAGTGTTTGGCAAGCCTTACAAAGCTGTATAAATAAGTAATCAGGGTTTCACAGTATGTATTGGGTCCCCTCACCTTCAGTTAAAGATAAGCAGTCAGTATGGTAACAGTGGAAAGATCTATGTACCTCAGTTTGAAGCCTAGTCCTTCCTCTTACTGTGTGATGGACAGGCAAGTCCATTCCGGAGCCTCAATTTCCTCATCTGTAAAATGAAGAAATTGGACCAGATGAACTGAAAGGTCCTATGTTGAGCACAATGAGAAATTTGAGGGAGCCAGAAACATACCTTCCCCAAAATTCTCTTTTGCCTGAAATTCCACTTGTAGAAATCCCTTTCTTTGACTTCAGGCTTCTCATGCCTTTGGTAAAAGACTGATAGTAAGCCTTGTTTATCACTTATTTCTAAACCCCCTCTTTCTACCTAATGAAAGGGATCCCTCTCACTCCAGACTTCCCTAGAGCCCTTTGGTTCTCTCCTTTGCTCTTAATACAATCCACTTTGATCATTTACTTGTGAATCTTTCATAAGATTAGAGATTTCCAGCTAGAAGATTCCTTAAAGGTCATCTAGTCATTTTATAGTTGATAAAACAAAGTCCCAGGGAGGTTAAATGAGGTATTAAGGGTTATGCAGGTGACAGTGACAGCTAAGATTTGAACTCAGATCTTCTGACTCCAAAATCCAGGTTAATTTCCATGGAACTGCATTACTCATTACTTTTTAATTCCTCTGATCTAAGTTTAAGGCTCTAGAAGGCAGGCACTCTGTCACTATTCATTTTGGTGTCCCCAGTGGCTAGCACAATGACTTGCACAATGTAGGTATTTCATAAATGTTTGTTGTCTAATTGAATTAGTCCACTAACCTATGGATTTGAGAGCCAACTTTGGGTTTTCCCTGTGCTTGAGTTCTTGGTAAGGAAATAAGTTCACAGATCCTTTTTTTGAGAGTTGGTTTTAATGGGGATGGTAAGCTGAGAAGAAAATTAGAATAACCATGAGAGGCATTGGAGGAAAGTGTGCCACCACAGGAGAAGGGACAATAGGGGAAATGGAGGGATGCCACCATGGAAGGAGAAGGGGATCTGGGGAAGATGGAGGAATGCCACTGTAGCAAGAGAAGAGGCACTAGGAAAGATGGAGGGGTGTCACCACAGAAGATGAAAAGGTACTGGGGAAGATTGAGGGATGCCACCATGGAAGGAAAAAGGTAACTGGGGAAGACAGAAGGATGCCTCTATGTGAGGAAATGGGGAATTGAGGAAGATAGAAGGGTACCACCATGGAAAGAGAAGGAGAACTGGGGAAGATGGAGGGATGACATCATGAGAGAAGGGGCAATGGGTAAGATAAAGGGGTACTCCCAAGGGGGAGAAGGGGCACTGAGGAAGGTAGAAGGGTGTCATCATGGGAGAAGGGGATACTTGGGCCAGGGAAGGACAAATATCATCTCTTTCACAATTTTGGCTAGGGCTAGTCCTATACCAGAAGAAAAGTGATTCATGCAATAGATTTATTCAACCTCTGCCTTTTCTTTCCTATGCCACGTTCCTTGGGAGCCAGTAGAATTGTTCTTATCATTGCAAACTCAGCATGCCATGTTATGGCTTCAAATGCTTATACTAAATTCTGTCATTCACAGATCCAGAAGAGACCTCTGAAGCTTTGCAGTCTGAAACCAACCCCCTCTCCATTTTATAGACAAAGAGACTAAGGTCCAGGAAGATAAGTGATTTGCTCAGTTACTAGGTAGCAAATATCCCAGGCAAGATTTGAATCCAGAGCCCTTTAGCTCCAAAGTCAGGGGTCTCTCCAATTTACCAGAATGGATACATAGTGAGTCAGTCTTAGTGAAATGCCCTGTTGTCTAATAGGCAAAGACTGTAGATCTAATGCCTTTCTGATGGATTAACAACAATAGTAAATAAAAAATCATCTTATATTTGCATAGTGAATGATAGGCTACAAAGTACTTTGACTTTAATAAACTAATAAGCATTTAGTAAATACCATTTAAGCCCAGGCAAAAACACCCAGTTACATGATAAACAGTTGGCCTTTCCTTTATTAAAATGAACAGTTCTATGAAAAAATAAGGTTACATACAAATGAGACTATGCTATCAGTTAAGGATGATTTCAGAAAAGCTCAGTAGGAACCCAAAGTGACCTACTGTGCCTTCATCCATTTGAAATGGCTATTATTCCCTTTAAAAAATTTTTATCTTGAACAAAATGTAACCGCTAATTACGATGTTTGTAAAGGACATAGCGATAATAAGAGCAGACATTTTTATGATGCTTGAAAGTTTTTAATGGGCTTTCTATAAATTATCTTATTCTCTCTTTACAACAATACTGTGAAATAGATATCACAATCAAGTCCTCATTTTACAGATAAGTAAGCTAGCTATGCAACCATTAACCCTTTCTGCCTCAGTTTCTTCATCTGTAAGATGAGCTGGTGAAGAAATAGCAAACCACTTTGTCAAGAAAACCTCAAATGGAGAGTCACAAAGAGTTGGACGTGACTGAAATAACTGAACGAATGTAAGACTAAGTTGCTGAGAAGATGGTGATATGCAGCAGTAAGAGAGTTTCTTCACCTGTGAGTTCTCTCTCAATGAAATCATAATCCAATCCCTCTTCCTAACCTATAGCCTTGTCAATATATATTCTTTCATGTACTGAGCATTTCCTTTGAAAGTGTTCGGGTCAACCTCTCTAGACTGCCTCTCAGCAGCAAAAACCAAATCAATCCAAATCAATCAAACCAACTTGAGTTTATGTGGTCTAGTCTAGCCAGTGCCAGCTTTCTCCCTAGATGCCTTTCTGGTCTTGGTTTGCATTAACTCCCTCTATGCCCTCTCTGAGCCCACCCAAACTGGACTGCTACATATTACTAGAACTGGGCATGTCATTCTCCACCTCCATAGCATTTGCACAAGCTGTTCCCTATATTTGGGGTACCTTCCCTCCTTATTTCATCATCTCAGAATCCTGGTATTGCTTCAAGGCTCAGCTCAGGTGTCAATTCCAAGAAAGCTTTTTCCTTTCAGAAATCCCCAAAATTTGCTTTCTCCGTGGTTGATGCTGGGAACAGAGTATATAAGATGTTGAAGGTACAGATTCGGCTCAAATTTGTAGCCAAGTAGGAGGAAGATGAGTCCATTAAGTGTTAAACTCCATAATTTCTACCTGATGAAATATGGGTATCCCTTCCATGTTGTAACTTTCCTCATGGTGGTATTGATATAGTATGGTTTAGCATAAGATATTAAATGGGAATTTTTGGAGAGTTTTGCAAGAAGCAGCAGATGAGGGGTTAGCTGGGTAGCTCAGTGGATTGAGAGCCAGGCCTGGAGACGGGAGGTCCTAGGTTCAAATCTGGCCTCAGACACTTCCCAGCTGTGTGACCCTGGGCAAGTCACTTGACCCCCATTGCCTAGCCCTTACCACTCTTCTGCCTTGGAGCCAATACACAGTATTGACTCCAAGATGGAAGGTAAAGGTTTAAAAAAAAGAAGAAGTGGCAGATGACACCAGATGGCACAGGAAAAGTTTAGAAACTCAGAAATGCATAAAATATATGTATTGTACAGTATAGTATAATATCAGCATGTTTTATCCTTTAATACCATATTTTTGGGTATTTTTGGAATTTTGGAAAAAGACAATTTCATATTTAAAATAAAAACAAGTAAAAAAGTTATTAAAGTTTGTCCCTGTGATGTGGAAGGGATACCTGTATTTAATGCAAATTTTATAATAAGGTACTGGAAACATCTCATAAAAGAAAAAGAAAAAAATTCCAATTTCTTTTCTGGTACAAAGGGAAGGTCAAAAGATTTTGCATGGGTTTTCCAGATCATTGGGGTGCCATGCCTCTAATCCCTGCAGTGTTGAAGGAATATTTGTATAAGTGCTGTCAGTGACTGCTGAATTTCAGTACTTTAGAACAAAGTTCTGATCACCCCACCCTAGTTAAAACTCTAACAAGGGGTGACCTTTGCACCCATAAAATGTTATAAGCCTTGCAGTGAATTTGTGTATCTTTTTCGAAGGATAAAGTCACAGATGAAAATCACACAGATACATAGATGGGTGATGATTGCTATCATGGATACTTTGAAATATTGAAGTGTTATGAAATCTACAGAACTAAGGAATTTATAAATGGTGGAGGACTCTAATTTGGATCTTTTTATTTAACTAACCAAATATAATTAGTAAATACATGGCAATATTAATGTTTCCACATTGGTCCAATTAGCAAGATGGAGAAATAATGCTAGAATTTGACTAGTACAAATTTTAGACATTTTAATAAATTAGAGAACTTTACAGAAAATCCCACTGTCATCTTTAGTCTGCCAATAAACTATAAATGTATGTGTTTCTAATTGAGAATCTGTTTGGTTTAAAAAAAATAATTTATAGTTAAATTGAAATTGAGAGGTAGAGTAAAATCCACTCCTGAGGTATATCTGCTATCCTCATGGAGAGGAATGTGCTAAAGACAGCTTGTACTAGTTTATGAAAGCGTATTGCTAAATTTTCAGTGTTAGCATTTATACCCTGGAAATCAGCAAACACCAAAAGTCAAATTTTGTTGCTTGTCTCGACTCAAGTAATGGAGAAAAAAAATCAACAATGCGGATTAAATGTAAAATTGTATCTGGCATTCCGTTTTTTTTTTTAAAGAAACAATTGCTAAATATTTACTAGCCCACCTCCTATGTGGGGTCTCTAGGTCTTTCCATAGTAGATGCTGTGGCAGGACCTTCCATGCTGGAAAGATGTTGCATGGAGATTTGACAAAGGACAGAATATCTGTTTTCCAAATCGGACCTGGCTAAGCTTTGGAGATGCTCATCTCCAGGTTGGTCTTAGATTAGAGAGATCTTTTTTTGGCCATAGTAACTCTTGAATACTAGCTAATAAGTCATAGAAGCATGACATTCTGTATCAGTAGAGTAACCAAGGAAACCATCAATGCACAAACAGATTGTTGTAGGAGTCAAATTGTTTTTTAGTTTAAATTTATTTGTTTTTTTTTATGTTAAATTACCCATCTATCTCCTTCCCTCAGTTCCTTCCCCACACTAGAGGAGGCATCATTTGGCCGAAAAAAAAATACACATATATGTATATACTCACATAAAAACATATATTATATTATTTATAGCATATTACATGAATTATATTGCATTGCATTATAGTATGTTGTTTTGCTATGTTATGTTTTATATATATATAGTTACATGCATATATATTCTACATATACGTACTATATCATGTATATTTCTATTTTAATGAGTTACTTTTTCTGGAGGCAGACATACATAGCTGTTCTTCAAATGATATGTCTATTGCTATATATAATGTTCTCTTGGTTCTGCTCATTTTGCTCTACATATTTCACTTACATCTTTCCATGTTTTAAAAAAATTAACCTGTTTGGGGGCAGCTAGATGGGTCGGTGAATTGAGAGCCAGGCTTAGAGGTAAGAGGTCCTGAGTTCAAATCTTCCTTGCTACTTCCTCTGAAAGTGTCCCTGGGCAAGTCACTTAACCCCCATTGCCTAGCCCTGACCTCTGCTCTTCTGCCTTGGAACATATTGATTCAAAGACTGAAGGTAAAGGTTTAAAAAAAAAATAACCTGCTCATCATTTCTTATGCACAGTAGTATTCCATCACATCATACGCCATAATATAAATAAAGGAGTCAATTTTCAAGGATTGTTAAATAATGGAATGTTTTAAAACTGTATTCTGGGGGCAGCTAGGTAGCATAATGGATAGGCACCAGGCTCAAATCTGGCTTCAGATATTTCCTAGCTATTTGACCCTGGGCCAGTCCCTTAACCCTGACTGCCTATCCCTTGCTGCTCTTCTGTCTTAGGATTGCTACTAAGAGAGAAAATAAGGGTTTAAAACAACAACAATACAACATATTCTCTCAGTTGTTAAATGAGCCCCAGAGCTCCAGAGTTCCATTAGTTTTTCCAGGATGCCACACAGTAATCTAAAGCAAATACGATTCCGAAAGAATAAATACCATTTCAACAAGAGTTTAATCTATTTCCAGGTAGTGTGCTTGCAACTATGAAAATCTGCTTCATTGTGAATAACAAAAACTGCCTTTCTTTTGTAAAATGGAGGAAGGCATTCAGTTCCCATGTTCTATGACCTCAAGTATGTATTGTGGGTTGCATTATGTTTAGGTCAACAGTAAATTGAAAGGTTGGAATTGGGTTAGACCATTATAAAAGCTGAAATGAAAGAGGAGAGTACTGTAATTCCAGCTGGGAATGGTCTCAGATTTAGAAGTGGCTATTATTTTGTGTGTGTGTGCGTGTCTCAGATTTATACAATTTTTGGCAGTTATATAATCATCTCTACCACTAAAGTCCTACTCCAGTGCTTCTCTGTGGTGTGGAGGTGATCCTAGGTTCTGGAAGGAGAGCACAAGCTCTGACAGTGCTTAGTACAGTGCCAGGCACATAGTAAGTGTTTAATAAATATGTATTGACTAATTAATGGGTCCTTCCAAGTTGGCAATGCCTTAAGTAAAGGACCAATGATAGACTGGATGTATATCTGTCATTTGAGGACCAGTTAATCTAGCTAAGGTGAGAAAGGTCCTCAGTAGAAGGCTGACCATAGAATAATGGATACTTTTCCCAGCCACAACAGTTCGTGAAGTCTGTCTACTAAAGTGAAGAGGTATAATTTGCATCAGTGGCAAGAGACTCTATTCTAATAATTACTAGCTTTTTATAGTGCTTTAAAATTTTCCAAACACCTTTAAAATATTGTCTTCTTTTATCTTTATTGTAACCCTGGGATGTAGGTACCATTATTATCCTCATCCTACAGTTGAATAATCTGAAGTAAATTGAGATTAATTGACTTGCCCAGGATCATGTAGATAGTGCCTGATCAAATCTGAACTCAAATTTTCTTTATTCCAGGTCCAGCACTCTAGCCACTGTGTCACCTAATTGCCTTAACCTGAGAGACCTGAATTTTAAATTTAATATTTTAACAATTATATTTTAATATAATTTATTCTCTTTATAATCCCAGCTATTTTACTTTATGCATTTAAAAACATTATTCTGAAAGAGTCCATAGACTACTCCTGACTGCTAGATGGGTCCATGATGGAAAAAAAATTCCTGATCTTTTCTAATGAAATCCTGGGTCCTTGATGTCTTGGGAAATTGATAAACACTTGCATTTCTAATTCTTGTTCTCTTCCTCCTCTTCCTCCTCTTCCTTCTCCTCCTCCTCCCCTTTCACTTCTTCCTCCTCCTCCTTTTATGACTTCATAGTAGCTACAGACACAGCTTAGAATCCAGAGATGATAAAGAAAAAGAGGGGAACGAGAAAGGCAATCATGCTATCATAGATTTAGAGCTGGATAGTACCTTAAAGATCATCTAAGTCAACTATCTCATTTTACTGATGGGGAAACTGAGGCCCAGTGGCAGTAAATGGCTTTCCCAAAATCATACAGGTGGAGCTAGCATTTGAACCTAGGATCTCTGACTACAAATCTAACATTCTTCCCATTGCCCCACACTGGATCATTGATTTGGGAGACTAGATGTGAAAACTCTGTGGTTTCTTGCATATTAGCGACTTTTAGCAATCCTATGCTGAACTATGTGTTTTCTAATCATTGACTTAGATAAAGTCTCTTGTTATCTGAAAATGACATGAGGCTGGAAAGAAGATTTAACACAGTGGACGACTGTCTCAGCATCCAAAGTAGATCTTGACAGACTAAAGTATTGGACTGAATCTAATGAGATGAAATTCAGGAGGGATCCAAAGAAAAATCTTGCACTTGAGCATAAAAACTTCACACAACTAAGATGAGAGGGCATGGCTGGTCCAGAGTGGTTCTGAAACAGATCTAGGGGTTTTAGCGGACTGAAAGCTCAATACCAATCAGCAATATATTGTGGCAGGAAAAAAGCTAATGAGACTTGGGCTGTAATCTTGGTCAGGGCTTCCAGAGAGGGTGAAAATAGTTCCATTGTACTCCCCACGGAGAACTCCCTTGGAGTATTGTGTTCACTTTCAGGCAGATTGATTAAGAAGGATATTGGCAAGCTGGAGAGTGTTCAGAGGAGAAGACTGAAGGGCCTTGAGTTCATGCTATATGAGGATCACTTGAAAGAACTGGGCAAGTGTAGCCTGGAGAAAGGAAGACTTCTGAGGGCAACGATAGCTCTCCTCAAGTATTGGAAAGGGTATCAGATGGAGGGCCCCATTCTTTTTGGAAAGAAGGATCAGAAGCAAACGTTGCAAGTTGCACGAGGCAGCTGTAGGCTAGATGTCAAGAAAAGCTTCCTAACAATTAGAGCTGTCCAAAAGTGGAATGATCAGATGCAGGAGATATTGGGTTCTTTCAAGCAGGCTGGATGAAGTGTGTTAGTTGGATTAGAAGGTCGCTGGGGTCCCTTCTGACTCAAATTTTATGATTTTGTATCCACAAAGGACTGTAGATTCTATTTTGAAAGACATACCATTATTTTAATTTTTTTCCCTGTAACATCCAAAAAAAGACATAGAGAATTTTTATGACTGTTATAGTTTCACCATCCTAGCAAATGGTCATGTGGGGATGGTTATTCTTTTTATTAACTTATTATTATAATTATATTATTAACTTTTTTTTTTGGTCCAAAAACTAGATCCTATGGAGCAACTCTTCAATTCACTTGAATTGTCACCACCTTCACTCCCATCTCCCATCAAACTCTCCAGAATTCATGGTACAAATGTTCTACTTTTGATAAGCTATCAGAAAATGAGATGATAACTGACTTTAAAAAAATTAAATATCTAACATGGGGGAACAGGAGAACGCCCCTAATTTGTTAGACTGCAACTACTTTAGTGCAGTTTGTTTGGCATGTGAGCTTTTGCTCCATGTGGAAAATCACGTACTTTAGCTCTGCACCGAAGGTGTTGTAGTTTGGGATGACAGTCATTCCTTATTAGTGCCTCAGATTGTGGGACAATGTTGAAGTTGGAGACTAAGCCAGGAAGAACCACCCACTCAGTAGGCGATAAGAAGAATGGAGGAAAAGCAACTTCCTTTCCCTCCCTCTTTCTTAGAGTCCCACACTTGAGACTCAAGCAATCTATTCCTTAAACTTCCACCAAGGAAAGGAGATTTTTCTCCTCTCCACCCTCCACAGCTCTGGCTGTGTGCATGTGGAAGGGAGATGTGCTCTGTTAAATTGAGCTTGAAACTGGATTTCAAAGCTCTGACCTTCTCTGATTTTTTTTCTTTTCCTTTCCCTAAGCATAGGTGACCAAACAGCTCTAAGGGTGGAGTTGATTGATTAAGTCACTCCACCCCACTTAAAGTAAATGATAAGGTACCCTGGTGACTTAACCAGATGAAATCAATCAATTGATATCAAGTTTAGGATTTTGTTTCAATTAATCATAGACTTTAGATTAAATGTGAAAGATTCTTGAAACTGAAGGACACAGAAAACTTATTCAAATAGGCTGAGGAAATTTGGTCATGCCTAGGGGTCATCTATAAACTATCAAACAAGTCAGAACCAGAGTAATTTGAGAGGTTGGACCAAGTGTATAATTCTAGCAAATCCCTTGAGAGGGAAGTGTTTTGGGGGAAGGTAAAGGAGAGTCCTTTGACTTCAGCCTTGGTCTAGGTCTTCACCCCATTCCTCTTTCGTTGGCCAGAGGAAGACCTTATAATCTTCAAAGAATCCAAAGTATGTTGGATTTCCCATCTTTTTATCAGCATTCAGGCAGCCTTCTCAGATCAACTGGCAGCAATGTCTGCAATTGGAAGCCATGAATAATGGATATAGATTCATCATTCCGCAAGGGGTCTGGTAAAAGAGACTATATCTTGTCTAAAGAAAACTTCTTGAGCACTCCACAGATGGAAGGAACCGACTTCCAGCAACTAGTGGTCGACATATGTGTCCTCTAATCTTTCCCTTGGATGCTGAATGTACTTGTGGGACAATTACTCATAGGCTTTTGGGAAGATGTTTTGTACCAATTGTTCTTGTTGCATCACTTTGGTAAATAACTACTTAAAGTGGGATGACTTCACTGATAGTCCAGGGCAGTGATGGTGACCCTTTTAGATACCAAAGTGTCCAAACTGCACCCTCATGCCGCATGTGAACTGCCCCCTTACTCCAGACAGGGGAGGAAGGAAGTGCTCCTGTTGGGCTGCCGGGCAGAGGAGTGGGTGATGTGAAAAAATGTCCTGAGTAAGGTGGAGAGGGGCAAGGGAGCAGCTCACCCTGGCATATGTGTCATAGGTTCACCAACATGGATCTAGGGGTGGAGGGAAGAATCACATTGCTAGGGGGTCAAGCTGGTGGCATTAAAGAATCACTCTGACTCATCCAGGCCATCTTTAGAATATTAAAGGAGAGATTCAGCTTTGCTCTGGTGGCCCTTGCAAGATATCTTGCAAGTGGAAATTGGTATAAGGATCCTCAGAGCTTATATGGGGCTATACAGTGACTCTGAGAGATGGTCATTTCTTTTCTTTTTTTTTTTTTTTTTTTTTTTTTTTTTTTTTTAAACCCTTGTACTTCGGAGCTTCCGGGTTAAGATGGCGGCAGAGTAAGAAGCAGCTCTTAACCTCTCCTGACCGAAACATACAAAACTCCTCAAGGGGACATAAAAACAAGTCCAGACGAACGGAGGAACCCCACAACAGGGCACAGCGTGGAAGGTACGTGGAATCGAGACATTTCCAGGCTAAAAAGGGCTCTCACTCACTCAATCGCGAGCTGAGCAACCGCCCCACCCCCACCCCCTCCACACTCACCTATAGCTCCGAACCCAGCTAAAAAGAAATAGAGCAAGTTTGGGGCACCCATCGAGTCATCAGCAGCTCCGGGACCTGTTCCTGACAGCAGCAAGACTTAGGACCCCATTAAGTCAAAAAAAGCACGCGAAATCTGAGCGCGCGCGCCGGAGCAGGACGCTGGGCGCAGAGAGCCCGCTGAGTAGAGGCGTGGGTGGAGGCAGAACTAAGCCTAAGTGGGGAACCAGTGCAGACTGGTATACGACTGTGGAAGCAGCGCCCTGAGACTTGTAAAGAAACCTCCAGCAGAGGAACAAGCAAGAGGGCCCACCAGGGGGCTTGACCTTGGAAAAAACCAGAATTCAGACCTCAGGAGCCAATAGATTGGGAACAGACACTGAGCCCGAGGATAAAGCTGAGAAGCTGCTGGGCTAATGATGGCTACTCAGCATCAGGAGGTTCAGAAGAGAAAGAATAATAACAAAAAGAAGAAGTCTTTAACACTCGACAGCTTTTACACAGAGAAAATCCAGACAACCGAGCAAACAGAGGAGGAGAACAAACAAGCATCCGGACCCTCCTCAAATAAGGAAAACTCCTCACAAGCTATGGAAGAGTTCAAAACTGAGATTCTGAGGAAAATGGAAGAGATCTGGCAAGAAAATAACAGTTTAAAAGGTAGAATCTTGCAATTGGAAAGTGAGGCTCAGAAATCAAATGAACTGATAAGCAAATTGAACACCAGAAATGACAAGATTGAAAAGGAATACCAAAAGATTATAGCCGAAAACCAAAAGATTATAGCCGATAACCAGTCCCTAAAGGCTAGAGTCGAGCAATTAGAAACCAATGATCTCTCAAGACAACAAGAACAAATAAAACAAAGTCAAAAGACTGAAAAAATAGAAGGAAATATGAAATA
>NC_058134.1:49038859-49086237 GCF_016433145.1 Gracilinanus agilis | reverse complement strand
ACTTGACCTCCATTGCCCACCCTTACCACTCTTCTGCCTTGGAGCCAATACACAGTATTGACTGCAAGACGGAAGGTGAGGATTTGAAAAAAAAGAAAAAGAAAAAGAAAAAGAAAAGGAAAAAATAATAAAGAAAAGGAGAAAAAGGAAAAATGACCTGGCGTCCGAGGTCCCCTCGCTGGTTTTGTTCCTTTTTTTTTAGACTGAGCTCTAATAAAGCTTCAGAAATATCACTGAGGCAGAAAGAAGAGTCACTTTACATGGAAACTTAGATTTAAGATAGTCCTGTGGGAGTTGAGAGTAGCCTGTGATTGTGCAGACCCGGGTTCTAGGTCTAGTTCTGCCATTATCCCATCGAGGGTGACCTTGAGCCAGTGACTTCTTGTCTAGTCTCAGGGGGTGCATCCCTACGAAGAGGGGATGGGTCTAAGGGATGGTTACCATCCTGGCGGGCTCTCGGTGCCCCTGGGCTGCTCTCCTGAACTGGGGCTGTGCTGGGGCCCATCATGTCCTGGATGTGAATCCCAACTGGATGTTCCTTTCCTCTTCCCTTGGTTTTCTCTCATCAAAGCCAGGGATTTCGGGGTAAGACTGGGGGGGGGGGAGCAGGCCCAGTCTGCTGGGGGCCCACATAACGGGGAGCATCCTACATCCCGGGAGTCTTAAGATGCCACAATGGTTTTCAGGGGCCTGGAGAGAATGTAGAAAAATGCTGCTCAGCTCAAACGCTTCTGAGAGCCCCAAGTCTTGGCTTACTTCCTAAAAGTGCCTTTATTTGGTGATATTTTTTTAAACCCTTAACTTCGGTGCATTGGCTCCTTGGTGGAAGAGTGGTAAGGGTGGGCAATGGGGGTCAAGTGACTTGCCCAGGGTCACACAGCTAGGAAGTGGCTGAGGCCGGGTTTGAACCCAGGACCTCCTGTCTCTAGGCCTGACTCTCACTCCACTGAGCTACCCAGCTGCCCGAGATGGACATTTCTAAGTAGGTGCTTCCTACAACTATACCAATCCTCAGAGGAAAAAATAAGCTGCCCCAAAGTTGAAGCCCAAGTCATGGCGTTTTCAGGAGATTTTGGACTTGTAAGCTATGTAAGCAGTACATGCCCGAGGCAAAAGTGAAAATCTGTTTAGCAGCACACATGTTTGATGCTTCGAGTATCTGATAAAATGCACACACTTTTAAATCTTGTGTTTTCAGCATTTTTTTTTCTGGTAGAGGAAATAAACAGCTGTCCTATACCTAGTATCAACTATTTTGTATAGTGAGTATTTTTTCTGGAAGAGATTCTATCGATCCTTTTTGTTTCCAACTAATGTTATTTATTGTAGTGTCATTTGTACAAATGTTCCTTTGACCTTTTAAAAATATCTATTTATTTTTTACCCATATTCATTTTTATAAGTGAGTAATCTTATAAAACCAAAACCCCCAAACATAAACCCAAATAAACAGTTGAAAAACTCTAGGCTTTCATCTACATTCTGACTCTAGCAGTTCTTTCTCTGGAGGCAGAAAGCATTCTTTGTCCTAAGTCCCTTAGAATCGTCCTGGATCATTGTTATCAATCCCTTTTTTTTTTTAAACCCTTAACTTCAGTGTATTAGCTCATTGGTGGAAGAGTGGTAAGGGTGGGCAATGGGGGTCAAGTGACTTGCCCAGGGCCACACAGCTGGGAAGTGGCTGAGGCCAGATTTGAACCTAGGACCTCCCGTCTCTAGGCCTGACTCTCAATCCACTGAGTTACCCAGCTGCCCCATCAATCCTTTTTGAAGAGAACCTAGACACGAACTAAGCTATAATGTTTGAAATTTGAGCTGGAGTTCCTTTTGGGAAAGGGGAGTAGGTTTCCCATGGACTGTAGGTGATATCCCATAAGTAAGAGGCTACTAAAACTAGAAAGACAAGAGAGATTATTTCATCCAACAAGTTTGTATTAGTCGCATAACACAGTGTTATTCGGAGGCTAGATTTGGAGTCAGGAAGTTCCAAGTTGGAATCCTGCCTCAGACACTTACTGGAAGTCATTTTGACTTTCTTGGCCTTAGTTGCTTCATCTGTAAAATGGGAATAATAATAGCACCTACCTCATAAGATTGTTATGAAGATCAAATGAGATGAAATATGGAAGGTGCTTGGTAAATCTGAAAGCACTCTCTAAATGCTAGCTATAAGCATTGTCGCTGTCATTGTCTTCGTTATTATTATCATTACGAATGAGAAATGGAATAGCTCTTCCAGGGTCACCCAGTGAGGGCGATCCCAAACCTTCTAAGTCCTGGTCCTATTCCAAGGAAAAAACATTAATACTACAAGAAGCCCAGCCCATGAGGTCATCTGAAAGATCCATACCACATCTTGAAGACTGACTCGGGCTTTTTTCACTCCCCCTCATGGACTCCTGACCACAGAATTACAGAGAAAGACAAGAAAAGGCAAAAACAGGGAGCCCAACTTCAGATTCTTGTGTGGATGCAAATTCTCTCCATCTACCACGCCCTCCTTAGGAATTAAAACCAAGAGGATGCCTGCCAGCCAGCTGGCTGATTCCAGAGTATTCCATCTAAGCTCCCCGATTATAGACTCGTGGACAGGTATTTGCTAATGCACCTCGGACATTCCAGCTGATTTCCTTTTCAAAAGGGATCTCTCAGCCACTCTTCCCCAGAACTCCAACAACATAGATTACATTTTCTAGACACAATCCACGCTCAAACAGAAAAATGCCCAAGCACATAATGCATGGGATACTCCGTTATCCTGGATGTCCCCAAGTCCTATATACATTCAGCTCTTCACCAGGCAAATACGAGTCGGGGGAGCCCTCTTCGAGGAGCTCTACAAAGGGGCTCAGTGTCTGTATGCTGTGAGGAGTCAGTGCAGAAAAACAGTTCCTGGAATGTTGAAATAATTCATCTGTAAACGGATCCCACATCACTTCCACAGCGGCCACAGCAGCAGAAGCTGGAGCCAGACAAGAGGCCAGGGAAGAGACTTCCCTAGAGGCTAGCCAGGAAGCCCAGCCACAGGCAGAGACGCTGGTATAGAAGACACATTCCAGTGGTTGGCATCTGGGCCGAGCAGCTGCCAAGCACACCCAGTGTGTGGCCATGGGTGTTGGCTCCTCTGTGAGAACACGCTGAGGAGGCAGCCAAGCAACCAGGGACCGGAGGAGGAGCTGGCGCCAGATCGATGCAGAAACGGCACTTACGTGCCAGTTGGCTTTAGAGATGGATCACTCTTTACAGAGGGGCAAAATTTTAATGGAGAAAGTGCTGTTGGGTATGCATATGCTAACACGTGGCTGCTTGTAGACATGGGATGGCACATCTCTCTGGGGGTGCGGGCTGGCTTGGCATCTTTGGGTGCCACTCCTGAAGTAATAAAAAAGAAGCATTTTGTGTTTATGGACCAGAGCCCTTCATATTTATGGGCCAGGTAAAAGGGAAACCCCTGCATTGCCACAAAGCTATTCCAAACCTGGCTTGGAATTGCCCTACAAGGAAAAAAAAATTATATATATGCATATATATAATTTTTTTTTCTTTTTCTTTTTGGAAAAAGCTTTAACTGAATATTTCAGTGTTTTGGATTCTGTGCTCCTCAGAGAAGGAATCCTTCTGGGGAATGCCATCTTCATGACCTGACAATGCCCATTAGAATTTCAAAGACTGATTTTTCCCATGGGGAAGCTTCAGAAATCAGAAAACTTTGAAGTTTGCTGAGGACGAGTTCTGTCAGGCATTTACTATTGATTCAGCTTTAAATTTTGTTTCATTCGAAGGCTAGTCTGGTAAAGTTAACAAAAAAAAAGTCCCTGATTCTTCTAGGCCTACTTGACATCATCATACGAGGCCCTGCTGGAAGCACCATTAAAATGGCAGCTCCCACTGAGAAAGAGACAATAGCCCTGTTAACTGAATGGAGATGCTGAAACAGTGATAGATTCTCAGAAGTGCCTTTTTTTTTTTTTAATCCATTAAAAAAAAAAACAACAAAAAACCCTTACCTCTGTATTGACTGTGAGGGAATATTTATTTAGCTTTCTACACTGTGGGAAACAGGAGCTCTCTCATATAAGGAGGAGAGAAATCTGAAGCTGTAAGGCAGCCCAGCAAATTCAGCCTTACAGCTAAGTGGAAGGAATGCCTCAGTCCTGAATATCTTAATTGGGATGTGGCTGGGATGGGTTCTTAAATCCCACCTCCTGCAGGAAGCTTTTTCAGACTGAGTGGGTGGGGTAAGAAGATGAGAATTGTTGCTCCAAGCTCTCTGTGGCAATCAGCCTCCCCCATGATCTTGACTTCATGTTTATTAAACTTAAATACATGCACAGAAACTCACCAACGGGAATATTTACTTTGGTGTCCAACGTAGAGAAAACTCACCGGGAAAAGCACGTACTCCACTTTACAGGGTTCAAGGATATGCCATGGGGGTCTTGTGCATGTGCAGAGCATCTCAGATGGAATCTTTCCACGTGGAGAGACTCCCAGTGCCATAGAGCGGAGGTTCCTCAGAGAGACTGCTGGGGATATGCCGACATTTGGTAACTGGTTCCAGTCTGCTAACTCCACGGTTAAGAAGAGCCCATTTGGATTGGTTTGGGTGGATTCTCTCCACATGGAGAGGGGGGTCTTCGGAGGCACTCTGGGTATTTGCCAGACCCTTATTTTGCATACATTTGGGATGGGTTTTGGCAAGAATTCCTATATGATTCTTGGCAGAAATACACTTGAGTCACACTGCTATAGGATGTCCACATTCCAGTTCCCCTTTTCAAAACATTCTATGGTTTGTGAATGCTACTCTTAAGTGGTCTCTGATCAATAAAGTGCTTAGTGGAACTCTGACTCCCTTGTTCTGGACACTAGAGGTCCAGAGATGTCTTGAGTTCTTTTGGGGACATCACTTTGTTCACTCATGATGGGTTCTTACTCAACTGAAAGTCCCTAAACCAGTGACACATGGAGATATGTTTGGTCCCGACTCTCTCCTCTCCTTTACCTGTGCAACTGGTGGTTTTAAGTGGAAATGTAAGCCTTGACATTGATCTCTAATATCGCATTTTATTGAATCATATTTATTTGTCCCACCATTCCAGATTGTTAAAATCTGTGGGGATCCTCATTTTTTATCATTTAACACATTAGGCATCCTTCACCATTTTGTACCAGCTTCAAGCTTCATATATGTGCATATATATGTATATATATTATATATATACATATAATATAACTTAATGTCTTTCTTCTGTTATATCCAATTATCCTGCACAATGTAATATCCACCTGCCACCCTTTCCCTCCCCAATAATACTGTGAGCTTCTTTAGAGGAAGCCTGGGTTGTTTTTGTTTTTGTTTTAAACCTTTACCTTCTGTCTTAGAATTGATATTAAGTACTAGTTCTAAGACAGAAGAGCAGTGAGGGCTAGGCAACTGGGGTTAAGTGACTTGCTCAGGGTCAGTATCTGAGGTAAGATTTGAACTCAGAATCTCCCATCTCTAGGCATGACTCTCTCTCCATTGAGCCATCTAGCTGCCCCTTTTGTCTTTCTTTGTACAACCAGCACTTAGCAAAGTACCTGGCATATAGTAGGGGCTTAATAAATGATTTGACTTACCTAGTTCTTCAAGTCACTGACAAAAATGTCAGTCTGACTACAGTAAAGGGACAGAATCTTGTGGCACACTGTGTAAATAGAAATGTTGTACCCCTGAACTACATTACCCAGCATCCCTTTCACTTTCATCCCCAAGTTACGTGCTTACGTTTGTTTATAAGTTGTGTATAACCCCGACCTCTCTCTCTTCTCCTGCTTGTGAGGTCTGGGAAGCTTTCTCTTTACTAGGGCTATCACTTTCCTCCACTTCAAGTTATTATTAATAAATCTTATAAAAATATAAGATTTGGAGTATTGGATATTAATTTTTAATCTTACAACACCATGGCAGCCTTCTGTTCAATTTGATCATAGATTTAGAGCTCAGAGAACAGCTAGGTAGGGCAGTGGCTAGAGTAGCAATACTGAAATCAAGAAGTCTCTTTTTTTCCTGAGTTCAAATCCAGCTTCAGACACTTAGTAGCTGTGTGACCCTTGGCAAGTCACTGACCCTGTTTGCCTTAGTTTCCTTATCTGTAAAATGATCTAGAGAACGAGATGGCAAACCACTCCTGGATCTTTGTCAAGAAAACCCCAAATGGGGTCATGAACAGTCCGACGTGATGGAAACAACTGAACAAAAACTAGACCTGGAAGATATGTTAGAGTCTATGTGCACAATCTCTCTTATTTTATAGATAAGGAAACTGAGGCCAAGAGAAACAAACTCACTTGCCCAAGGCCATTTGGCTAAAAAGCTTCAAGACTTAGGTCCTCTGATCCCTTTCCATTGTGCCATGATCTCTTCCATGGTTTCGTATTAAAAATACTTTGGTTTAGACATAATAACCATAACAAATGAATGTCTATATAGCGCCTACTCTGTCAGATACTATGCTAAGTGCTTGACAAATGTGATCTCATTTGATCCTTACAAGAACCCGACGAGATAAGTGCTATTAGTTTCCCATTTTAAAATTGAGAAAATGGAAGCAAACCAGTCAAGTGACTTGCCCAAGGCCACCCAGCTAGTATGAATTTGAGGCTAGATTTGAACTTAGATCTTCCTGACACCAAGAGCAGCGCTCCATGCACTTCACCACCTCACTGCCACCAACTCTGACTCCACCTAACTGTCTTAAATTTTCCACATTGCTTTTATAAAGACTTTGGAGAATGCCTTGTTGAAATTCAGATATATTGGGTCTTTACATTTCCTTGTATCTTCAGCATTTCCTTGACCTACTCTTTAAACAATCCTATTGAGAGAAGCAATGAGATTCCTTTGGCATCACTTTTCCTTAGTGAATCTATTCTGGCCACTAGTGATCGGTCTCCCTTTCTAAGGGCTCACAAAGAAGATACTAACGGAGAGAAACAGTTGAATGAGTCAATCAAAGTGCCTGATTATGACATAAATCACTTGAATTTGACTTTGGAATGTAGCATATGGCTTCCCACCTCCCCACCCCCCATGACTCACCTTTGTTTAGATTAAGCTAGTTTCATAACAAATCGAGAGTCATGGGCTCTTGGACATAGAGAAAGAAATATATGAGGGGGACATCAAGACTAACCCCTTTATTCTACATATGAGGAGATTGTTCAAGGGAGGTCAAGTGATTTACCCAAGATCATACAGATAATAAGCTTCAGAGCAGATTTGAACCCTAGTCTTTATTCTCTAGAGTCAGTATTATTTCTATGCTCCCTCCTCTCTGTAGGTAATAACTTGGAAAGATTACCAGTTGGGTAGCAGGGATAAGCCAGCCTGGGATAAAATTACCCATGAATGGAAAATCCATCAAGTGAGTAATTCACATAATTAAAAGTTGATTATATCTGTACAGCATGTCTACACTATCTCCAGTTGATCTTCATTGTGCATTTGGGCCACTACAAGGAGTTTTAAGAAGTCCCTGTTGACATACCCAGGGCATAGCAATGAAGTCTTCTCCTGACTTCTAGATTGGGGACTATTAGTTCTCCTTATTCTGCCAATGAAATCCTCTGGGAAGATGGAGGCAACAAGCAGAAGGATCAGGGGGAGGTGTTCCTGCTTAGATCTCATGAATACAAATGGTTCAAATCCAGCCTCAGAGACTTACTAGTTAATGTGACTCTGGGAAACTTGGCCTCAATTTCCTTATGTAAAGTGGACTTATAGGGGGGCTACAAAAGAGGGTTCCGCTGTAGCCCCCTATAATTCCACTTTATCTCATCTGTAAAATGAACTGGAGAAGGAAACAGCCAACTATTCTAGTATCTTTGCGGAGAAAATCCTAAATGGGGCTTAAAGAGTTGCACACAAATGAAACAACTGGACAATAACAAAAAGTGCTTTGATCATTGGGTAAAATTGACAATGCCCGTATGGTCATGGAAAGTTGGGAGAAAGCTGGATCTGGAATCAGAAGGACCTGGTTTCCAACCACATCTTTTCCATCCACTATCAGGTAAAACATTTACCCTTTCTGGGCCTCAGTTTACCCATATGTGAAATGAGATCACATTTAGATAGTCTCTACGGTCCCATCTAGCTCTAATTCCAGGAGCCTGACAGTGCCTGTGAAGATGAAGTCCGGCACCCTTGTTGAGTAGACAAGGGACCCAGTAGTTGTTTGTTTATCTCGAGGGAAGGGCGGCATTCTGAAATATCTAGTGCTGTCAGAAATCAGCCCATAATCGTCAGGGGTCCACTGGAAGCAGAAGAATGAACCCCTTGACCAGACATCGGTATTCTCGGGGCATATTTCCTCTCCCATTGTCTGTCTCTTGGTCATGCCTGTCAATCAGGGGCCACGACTGTGCCCTTAGAAAGGTCGATGACCCAGCAGAAAGGGCAAACACCGCCCAGGCTTTGCTCCGTGGCACAGTGTCCCCATTGCCTTTGTTTCTTGGCTCCCTGGCCTTCTGGCAGAGGCAGAGTGTAATCGTGTCTCTCATGGGGCCATGTCATTTCTCAACTGGAAACTTCTTGGCCCGAGGGACATAATGGAGCCCAGAATCCCTAACTAGCATTTTATTAAACAAACCCCACCAACATTCTCTGCTTATCACATGCTGTTCTCAGACTTTCCTCCTCTTGAAATGTACAAATAGGAAAAAATGTTGATTTCACTCACTTTGCCATTTGCCAACCGAAATTGTGACTTGTCATGGGAGAGTGCCTGCGGAGTTATTTGCAAGGCTGATGAGAATAGAGATTGCTAGCTTTGCTATGATTCTTCAAGCTTTGCAAAATGCTTTATATAGGTTATGCCACTCAGTGCTCACAACAACCTTTCGGGGTAAATATCATTATTGTTGTTGTTGTTATTCTCATTTTCATTCTATAGGTAAGGAAATGAAGGCAGGCTGAAGGTAAATGACTTACCCATGGCCAGTATCTGTGGCACAATTTGAACCCAGACCTTCTTGACTCTGGGTCCAATACCCTAACCACTGCAAAGCCTATTTCACTATAGAGTCTGGATTCATACGTGTGTGTTTGTATGTGTATGTGTGTATGTGTGTGTGTATGTGGAAGGACATGAAGGGGTCAGCAGCGTGATATTCTGGAAAAAATAGTAAAGATGAAATCAGAAGATTTCCCTTTAAATCCTCCTTTCTTTTAATATGTCTTCATGACAGTAGCTAACATTTAAATATCATTTTAAGGTTTCTAAAACACTTTACATTTACTATCTCATTTTATCCTCGCAATTCTGGGAAGCAGGTGCTATTATTATCCCCATCTTACAGATGAAGAAATGAAGCTCAGAGAAGTTAAAGTACTTGTCCAGGGTCACAAAGCCAGTAAGTGTTTGAGGTAGGATTTGAACTCAGGTTCTGGTTTCTGAACTCAACTATCTGATTTCAAGTCTAATACTCTCTCCATTTGATATCTAGCAGCCCCATACCTTCCTCTTCTCTTTCTCTCTCAAATTCTCTCTCTGTCTCTCAAATTCTCTCTCTGTCTCTCGTTCTCTCTCTGTCTCTCATTCTCTCTCTCTCTCTCTCTCTCTCTCCTCTGTCTCTGTCTCTCTCACACACACAAAAAAGCACTTATAATTAATTAATTGCTTTATCTTATGACCAAACCAGCATTAATTTATTTGTTTACCTTAGAGTGACAAAATTACTTAAATACCTAAGAAGTAGAACTACTCAGCACTCCCAACAACATAACTAAGGAACAGATTTATTTCTAATGTCAACAAAAAAAACTTCCTAACAATTAATTAATCTGCCAACATCTATTAAGCACTTACTATATACCAGGAACTATAGTAAGTGATTGGGATACAAAGAGAAAGCAAAGACAAAAGAGAGTTTGCCTGCTTTCACTTAGCAAGTGGAAACTTAGACTGAATGTCTTGTAGTGGGAATTTGGGTGGAGGGAATAAGTAGGGCTAGACATCATGTATTTTGAATCCAGAGTCTTGGTTTTGTTTGTTTGTTTTTGTTTTTATATTTATAACCAATAATTGGTTTCCAATCTGATCAATTGCATTTTATTTGGTGCATTTAAAGCTATAATTCTAGGAAGTGGTCTATAGGCTTCAAAGGGGTCAATGACCCCTTCCTGATTCATATTTATTTTGAAGTTACCATCATGTGGGGGCAGCTGGGTGGCTCAGTGGATTGAGAGTAAGGTCTAAAGAGAGGAGGTCCTAGGTTCAAATCTGGCCTCAGACACTTCCTAGCTGTGTAACCCTGGGCTGTCACTTAACCCCCATTGCCTACCCTTACCACTCTTCTTCCTTAGGACCAATACATAGTATTGATTCTAAGACAGAAGGTAAAAGTTTTTTAAACAAAGAGTAAAAAAAAAAAATTACCTTCATGGTTATGGATTTTTGTTGTTCGGTTATTTTCAGTTGTGTCTGATTCTTTGTGAACCCATTTAGGAGTTTCTTGGCAAAGATACTGGAGAGGTTTGCCATTTCTGTCTCTAGCTCTTTTTACAGATGAGGAAACTGAGGCAAACAGGGTTAAATGACTTGCCTAAGGTCTTGCAGCTAGAAAGTATGTGAGGGCACATCTGAACTCAAGTCTTCCTGACTCTAGGTCTGGCGCTCTTCCACTCTGCCACCTAGATTTTTCTTAGGCTCATATAAACTTCCAAGTTTCCTCCAACTTTTTAATTTTCCATCCTCCCCCTGAAAGGGTGAAGAACTCCTGGGCTATGCTGTGATGGAAGTTCCTTTCAACTCTTGCAATCTTGTGATTCTGTGATGGAATAACGGACAAACCTGAGGGATTACCTCTTTCCTTTCCTTTCCCAGCTTCAGTCAAGACCACACTTTTAACCAGCCCAGACAGATGAGATGATTTCCCATTTTTAAAGATGGAGAAGTGCCTTCCACAGTTTCCCTCAGTAACTATTGTGATGTGTAATGGTGCTCTCTGTTAGGAAATACTTCCTTCTAACTGGCCTGAATACATCCTTACCCCTTACCCCAAGTCAGGGGAACCAGCCCAAACACCATCATCCCCATCCCTTGTTGGGAGAGGCAGATAAATCTAAAATGGAAAAGATGAAATTCAGCAACCGGAGTGGTTGTCTCCATCACTGGTCGAGCACCATGCAGCTCTGTGGGCTCAAATCTTAGGGTGACATTTTCCTTCTGCTGTGGCTGTCAATCTTGCTCCATCAGCATTCCATCTTCACTCTGTGTCCAACTTCGTTCCTTCACTTCTAAAGACTGAGAACCACAGGCTGGGTTCAAAAGCAGGCTGGCTTTCTCTATCCACCCATGTCCTAAAGTTCTTTCTCTGCCTCATGGAATTTATTTGAAAAAAAACCCAACAACAAAAATACCCATTTCTTTCAGTCTTGGAATCAATACTGTATATTGGTTCCAAGGCAGAAGCGTCGTAAGGACTAGGCAATGTGAGTGAAGTGACTTTCCCAGGGTCACACAGCCAGGAACTGTCTGGGGTCAGATTTGAACCCAGGACTTCCCATCTCTAGCCCTGATTCTTTATCCATTGAGCCACCTAATCCCCCCCCCCAAATATAAATTCCTTGAAGACAAAAGTCTGTTATGTTTTGGGTCTGGATACCCTGCACCTACAAAGTCATTAGTGCTTCCTGAATGAAATAATTTGTCTAATATTTCCCAGGGAATAAGAAGCAAAGTCAGGATTAGAATCATTGTCCTGTGACTCCAAATCAGGTATTCTTTGCACTGAACTAGGCTACCTGAGGCACAAAGACAATAGGTCCAAGGTCCTTCCTAATTACTGGGAGATTTGGGGCCAGAACTGGACTCTCAACAGTGATATTTCCAGGTCACGAGGATTTGTCTTGAAGTTACCTTCATGATTATGAGTTGATTTTTTTTAAGGTTAATATCAATTTGCCAGTTTCACCTGGAGATCATTTCCCAACTTTTCAACTGGGCTATATTCCCACCATTAAGAAACGAACCTGGGGTACAGCCTGAGAAAGAATTTACAAAGGACAGGGAAGAGCAATCTTATAATAGGGAACAGGTTTTAAAAAAAAAGAATTTTATGTATGAAGATTTCTCCTATATGAAAGTTTATTTTGGGGGGGGGGGGGAAGAGTGGGCAGCTGCTATTCTTCATTTCCATGGAAGCCTGAACTAGGGGAAATGAAATGAAGCAGTAGCAGGAGGGATTTAGATTAGATTTGAGGAAGAACTTCCCGGCTGGGGTAGCTGTGAAATACTGGATCAGGCTGCCCCAGGGAGGTTGAAGGAGATCCTTCCTTGATGCCTTTAAAGACAGAGTCGATCATCGTCTGTCTGCTTGAATGAGGGTCTCCCTTGGAGGCAGAAGGGTAAATCAGATACCTTGTCAAAGTTCTTTCCAGTCTCAGACTTGAGTGATTTGATAAAGGGACATGGAATAGTTTAGGGATTGGGATTGAAGCTTTAGGATGGGGTGGGTCTGGGGATGGGGAGCCCAGACAATGGGGAATGCCTCCTTTTTAAAAATTTTTTTTTATTTTAACCCTTACCTTCCGTCTTGGAGTCAATACTGTGTATTGGCTCCAAGGCAGAAGAGTGGTAAGGGTAGGCAATGGGGGTCAAGTGACTTGCCCAGGGTCACACAGCTGGGAAGTGTCTGAGGCCAGATTTGAACCTAGGACCTCCCATCTCTAGGCCTGGCTCTCAATCCACTGAGCTACCCAGCTGCCCCCAGAATGCCTCCTTTTTGCCTTCACAACGACCACACTAACCACCAGGACATCCACAGAAACAACAGCGACAACAACAATATTGGGTGTATGTTGGGGCGTGGAGGGAGGCAGGTGTCTGCCTCTGGTCTGTTATTACAAACACCATTCAAAGAACTTCTCTGCAGTTTACCAGCAAAGATGAAACAAGGAAGACCAAGAGGAAAAAAACGTTAAGAGATGCTGACATCTAGTGGAGATGTGTGGCTTCTTCAAGTCACCAAACATCAAATGTTTAATATGATCAAGACAATGTAAGGATGGGGATAAAGGAACAGAAAGATGAAAAAGCACATCGTTCCTACCTTCAAGGGGTTTAAAGTCTACTGGGATGATAGGGCGTTTACATAAGTCAGTATAATGCAAAATAAAGAAAGGAAAAATCAAGGCAAAGTACCCGAGGAAAATTGGAGAAGGGAGAGATTTTCAGCAAAGGAATAAGACATGGCTGCACGGAGGAAGTAACTCCCAGACTTCTTGTAGAAAAATAAGGATTCTGCAAGGAAGTAGTGAAACCCATATAAACACTAGGACTAAGACCCATAGGATATTGGATGATTCCCATTAAAATAAGAATAGCAATAATAGTATTTGTGTAGGTTGTAAAAGTTTGCAAAATGCTTTACAAATATCTCATTTAACATTTGGAGGATGTACTTTATACTCTATTTGGGGGAAATATTCTATCATGGACAACTGTCACACAGGACAAGAATAAATAAAATGCCTTACAGTGGGACTTCACATTTTTCTGTCTTTTTTATATCTTTTTCTCAATTTTGTAACTAAAGATGTTGTCTCTTGTTTTAAAAAAATCTATGAAATGTGGCTTTCTCCCTTCTCATTTTTTCATCATAAACTTTCTCTTCTCAAAAGGATTTTATTGAGATGGTTAAGTAAGCATAAGAGTCAGTGGTTATTTATGCCCTTTGGATTTCCCTTTTCTGGATTTCAGCCATTTGGTGTCTTCTCCCCTTTGAATTATCTTGAAAACTGATCCCTCATGGCTTTAAAATTTTTATCACTCTCAGCACAGATTTCTTCCATGTGTGGTCTCCTCTGGCTATTCTTCCTGACTTTGTTTTATTAAATGCCATTTCCACTTCCTTGCACATGTAACTTATGCTATTGCTGGTCCCATCATCTCCTTAAATTGTTACCACTGAGCTTGGAGTGAAACTATGAGAAAAAGGCATAGAAAGACAAAGAGATACAGAGAGAGACAAGACAAAGAAAGAGACAGATTCAGAGAGAGAGAGAGAGAGAGAGAGAGAGACAGACAGACAGACAGACAGACAGAGACAGAGACAGAGAGACAGAGAGACTAGTAGAGCAATTTCTGATGACCTTAGCAATTGAGAGAATAGTTGTCCCTCCCTTCCTTATAGAGAGGAAAGAATCTAATTCATAATGAGGGAGAAGCTAATGATAGGAGAAAGAGAGACATGGTCTGAATCCTATGCCATCTTGTGTTTGCTTTTTTAATGTGCCACTTAGAATTGTACACGAATGATGGGAGTAAGTTACTAATGACCAGGATTTCATGAGAAAGTTCTGAGACCCTAACCAGTGTTGTTATGAAGTCATAGCATCTAGAAAATGAAATCACCATTTATTTTGAATTGTGCTTGATTGGTGAACCTGAGGAAATGGATTTTCCTCATGTCTTCCTTGCTTTCTTTTGTTTCTAGAATATAATCTTGAGATAAAATGTAGACAGTTCCTTCCTTTATTTTCTCTTTATTTATGAGAATATGGGGATTTGTTTTATTCCAAATGTTTACAAACCCAAACCCAAACAAAACAAGTGTTTCCATTTATAAAGAAAAATAAGACATTACACAAATAAAATCACAAATCTATATATTTAATTTAATTTTCTTCATATCTACATAATAGATCCCATCCACAAGTGTCCAAAACTCCTTTTCATCCTCTCTGTGTCCCAAAGGATATCATCTGGGAGGCCAACATGTTGCTATAAATTGTTTTTCATGTTTTATCATTCTGTTCACCTTCTGAAGGAACATTCTCAGTTTATTCTTCCAGTATTAGTTCTGTGGCTATGTGAAATGTTCTCATTTTACTGTCCATTATCTCGTATAGTTCTTTCCAGGTTTAAAAAAAATCACTGTTCATCATTTCTTATGGCACAGTAGTATTCCATCACAATCATATACCACAAATTGTTTAGCTATTCCCCAATTGATGGCATCCCCATATTTTCCAATTCTTTGCCACCCTAAAGAGAGCTGTTATGAATATTCTGAAATATATGGGTTTTTTCCTCTTTCCCTGGATATAGACAGTTTTATAAGTTTTTGGGTGTAATTCCAGTTGCTCTCCAAAATGATTGGATGAATTCACAACTCCACCAAAATATTAGTGATATTTTTTTCCTTTGTAAGCATGTAGTTAGGAGATGTTTTCTAATATGCTCCTGAAAAATCTGGGAGAAAGGAAATGGCTCCAATCTATTTCCTTTCCATTTTATTCTCTATGTAATAAACTATGTGATTACAGTCTGTGCAATGTTCTTTCAGTGTCTACTGTGTCAGGCACTATGATAAGTGCTTAGGATACAAAGAAAGACAAAAGACAGATCCTGCTCTCAAGAAGCTCTTAGTCATGGGGAAAGAACATGCAACAACTATGTACAAGCAAAATAAAGACAAGATAAATTTGGAATCATCTAAAAAAAAAGCTCTAAGATTAAGGAGAATTGGAAAGGCATCTTACAGAAGGTTGGACTTTAGCTGAGACTTGAAAGAAGCCAGGTGGGGGCAGCTTTATGGTTCAGTGGATAGTGAGCCAGACTTAGAGATGGAAGGTCCTGAGTTCAAATCTGACCTCAGACACTTCTTACCAAGTGACCTCAGAGAAGTCACTTAACCCCCATTGCATAGTTTTTACCACTCTTTTGCCTTGGAATCAATACGCTGTATTGATTCTAAGATGGAAAATAAGCTTTTTTTTTTTTTTTTAAAAAGAAGCCAGAAGGGAGAGTGTAGACATGGAAGATAGTCAGTGAAAATATTCAGACCAGAGATATGGAGTGACTTATGTGAAGGACATTCAGTAGACCAATGTTGCTGGATCCCAGAGTATAAGGTAGGGAGTAAGATCTAAGAAGACTGAAAATATAGAAAAGAACCAGGTTATGTAGGACTTTATTTTTTAAATGCTTTATCTTTATTTTTAATAACAAATTTCCATCAAAGTTTTCCCAACTTGTATGATTCATGTTGTCTCCCTCCCAGAGTTGAAAAACAATTTAATCTGGGTTATACATGTATTATCACAAAAATATATTTCTGTTTTATTTATTTTTGGAAGTGAATAATCTTGTAAAACCAAAACCCCCCAAACATATACCCAAATAAACAAAAGCAATAAATCATATATTCTTTCTCTAGTAGTGATTAGCATTCTTTTTCAAAAGTCCCTCAGAATTGTCCTGGATCATTGTATACCTGTTAGTAGCAAAGTCTATCATATTTGATCATTCCACAATATTTTCAGTTACTGTGTATAATTTTCTCCTGGTTCTTCTTATTTCACTCTGCATCAGTTCACGTACGTCTTTCCAGCTCTTTCTGAAATCATCCTGTTCATCATTCCTTATAGCACAATAGTATTCCATCACCATTTGAGGGACATCCCTTTAGTTTCCAATTCTTTGCCACCACAAAAAGCCCAGTTATTAATATTTTTGCACAAACAGGTCCTTTCCCATTTTTTATCTCTTTTTAAGTAGGACTATCAAAGCCAAAGGATTTTCTATTTGATCCTGGAAATGATGAGGAACCACTATACATAGCATCATGTTAAGAAATTTAGTCCTGTGAATTCAGGAAGTTTGAAATTTATCCTGGGGAGCCCTGTCTGGGCTTGGATCTCATGAGCTAAATATAGATACTAGATAATATATTTTAACATATTGAACAATATTCTATTTCATCCCTTATATTTACTTTAGATCTGGTTTGTGGTGGGGGGAGCTTGTAGATGTTGCCATGGTGAGTGCCAGATGTGGTAGCCTCTTGGAGAGTTCTCTTACAAAAAAGTAGAGAGCAAGTGCCAAAGCTATTGGGCTGGAGACTTAGTTGCAGAGTGGATAACTTTGGTATTGCACTCCCTGGGTGGTTAATGAGTTCAGTAATTACTGTCTCACTGTAGGCATAAAAGAGCACTGATGCAACCTAAAAAACAGAAGATAACACTAAGGTTTTAGAGCCCAAAAGCTATAGCTTGAATAGATCATTTTAGAGATAGATACAAATGTGTTATTTGTCATCATCCTTTTGGTTTCATTTATAGATAGGTTGGGAATTATCTGGGTAGAGTCAGTCTCACCTGGCTTTCTGAAAACTCATTTTTCTTTGCTTTTCTTTGTTGTCTTATGAGGTAGTACTGCTTATAATTTTCTACTATTCTGCTCTATAATATTTTACCCATGGTCTGTATTCTAAAGCAGGATTCTTTACTGAAGGTCCATAAAATTAAAAAAAAACCAGTTTTATTTCAATATAATTAGTTTCTGTTGTGATTCTATGAATTTTATTTTGTATATTTAAAAATGTCATTCTCAGAAGGAGTTCATAGGCTTCTGGCTTCACCAGAAGGGGCTTCGATTAAAAAAAAAAAAAGGTTTAGTCTCTATTCTGAAGCAATATTGTTTGTGGCTCATATATCAATTTTTTAATTGGTTGATGTTTCTGGGCTCCTTGTGGTGATGATTACTTACATTAGTTAAGTTTCAATAAGAAATATTGGCATATATCTGTAATCCCTACTTTTGGGGAAAGTGAGGCTGATGGATTACTTGAGCCCAGGAGTACTGAGGTACAGTAGTTCTAAAAGCCTGTCAGGTGTCCCTATTAAGACCCATGGTAGGATAGTGGGCTTGGAGAGGCCACCATGATGCCTAAGGAGGAGCAGACCAGCCCAGGTTGGAAACGTGGCAGGTCATGGCTCCTGAACCAATCGGGGGGTAACAGGGACCCACGAGTGGCCACTACACTTCTTCCCTGAGCAAAATAAAGAGATTTGGTTTCAAAAAGGAAAGGGGAGGAGAAAGAGGAGAAGAAATGTTGATAATCAAAGTTTATATTTTTACCTTTTATCCTTTTTCCATTTTCAAGTGCTAATGACTTATTTGAAGAGGCCATTCTAAGTTTGGGATAATGGCACATAGTGTCATTTTCTCCATTTATCTGTTCTTTTAATTTTGTTTTGATTAAAAAAAAAAACACCCTTACCTCCTCTTTTAGAATCAACCCTGTGTATTGGTTCGAGGCAGAAGAGTGGTAAGGGCTAGGCAATGGGGGTTAAGTGACTTGCCCAGGATCACACAGCTAGGAAGTATCTGAGGCCAGATTTGATCCCAGGACCTCCCATCTCTAGGCCTGGCTCTCAATCCACTGAGCCACCCCTTGTTTGGATTTTGATCTGTGTTCTAACTCAGTAAACAATCCTCTCCTCCAAGTAAATCTCATTTTTGTGACGTGGTTTGATGACGCCCAGTTTTTTCCAACTCTTTTCCTGAAAAAAGTATTAATGGTAGACACATTCCAGACTTCTAAAACAGCTACCAGAATTTTACTTTGTTCTTCTTTTGAGACTGAACCATATTTGCCAGAGTTGTTCTTTCACTATCCTCCCGTCTGCCTGTCTGCGCGTTAAAGCGACTGGTCATTAAGATATTTGATTATTTGGTTGGAATATCTTGTCAAATATCTCAGATCCTGAGCCGAATACCTTATTATACTTATGGGACATGTAAGTTGAAGGATAAAAAAAAAGTGTTTATATATGGATTTGTAATTTCCTCCAGTAGAATGTGAGCTCTTTGGGAGTTAGGACTATTTAATTTTTATCTTTATACCCCAGATACCTAGCACAGAGCCTGGCTTGTCCAGGCACTTAAATTATTGTTCGCTGATTGCATTTCCAATGCTCAGCATAGTTTCTGGCACATGGTAGGCACCTGATAAATGTTTATTGATTTGTAATAAATAAATAAATGACATGATGATGTGAAAATAAAAAATAATGTGCGTGTGTGTGTGTGTGTGTGTGTGTGGTGTGTGTGTGTGTATTTTTGGAACCAGGAAGACTCATCTTCATGAGTTCAAATCTGGCCTCAGACACTTACTAGCCTTGAGGAGTGCCTTGAACCCTGTTTGGCTCAGTTCCCCATCTGCAAAATGAGCCGGAGAAGGAAATGGCAAAGCACCCCAGTACATCTGCCAAGAAAACTCCAAATGGGGACTCAAAGAGTCAAACAAAATAGAAATGACAACAAGAAAAATGTGACAGGTATGTGCTTAGTACTGGGATAAATATACAAAAAGAGTCTCAGTCCTAGAAGAGTTTACATTATAATAAGGGGACACAAACTTGTGGAAAGTGGTTGTTGGGAGAAAACGAGTTTAATTCTAGTCGGTCACGGGAATTATAAGTGGAATCACAGGGAAGTAGATTGTCAGACCTTTCCAGTAACAGTATTAATTTCATTTTCATTTCCAGAGCAAGACTGAACAATAAGTAAACAAGAGAAGTTCTGGGGGCAGGGTAAGGGGGACAATGACAGGTATCCTACAGCAGCTGTGAAAAATAGCAGGATGCCCATTCTGAAAGGGTCTTGCCATCCTGGTGGTTCATATGGTCTGGGGCTAGCAAACATGGTGAGTTGGGATAGCCAGGACACAGTGCTAGAGAAATGTGGGTGGTACAGAGGCACAAGACTTATCTCTTGCCCTTATGGAATTTCCAATCTAGTTGGAGAGGACATTGGATTTATAGAAAACTTTAGCTAGAAGGGATCTTATCTCAGGTATTTATTACTTCTGAGTACCCATAGTAACTGCTATAATACAGTAAATGGCAGCCCAAAGTCCCAAGGAGGCTATTGCCTTTCTTAATGATCTATTGCTTTGAGTACTTTCTATTTTCACATACCAATGAAATTGTTTTCATAAGTACAAAACATGTCAAAAGATAGTTCTATGGAATCATTAGTCACCATTTGACTCATTACCCTCAAGACACCAAGGCACTGACATCATCAGTGAGTGACAATTCTTTTCTATTTTCTTTCCTTACTGCCATTTCACAAATGAATGAAACAAAATCAAATACACACACACACACACACACACACACACACACATGAAACTAGTCAGTCTGCTCTCCTCAGGGTTCCAAATCAAACAAATGTGATGGGGTTTATAACCCTGAGGAGCGTGACAACAGTTATCCCTTCCTCACTGTGGGGGTTAGAGGCATAGTGCCCTTCATTCCAGAGGGGGGAAAACAGAATTGTTTTTTTTTCTTTTATAGGGCATTTATAGTATTTTAATGTAAATTATGAGTTAAGTTTGCATTTCTGGGTGATCTGCTGGCCTTCACGTGTCATCTACGGCGCCTGTAAAACATTCCCAAAATTCCCATTCAATTTCTTATGCTGACTGTCAATATATTGAAATCACGATGGGGAAAGTTGTGATGTGGAAAGGATAACTATTTCCAAAAATGGAATGCATTTTATATTTTCAAGACTGAAGATTTGTCAAAATATGCCTCAACAGTCCCCTGAGGGTAGCCCAAAGCAGATTAAAATGCAATAATTGAAAAATAATTAACAAAATAAGTAAAATACAACAAAACCTAGATAATGTTAATTTGTGATTTTTTAAGTCAACATGCTATCTTCAGGTATCCTTCTGATGGTTTAGTGGCCTCCATTCTTATGTTTGACACCACTATTCTCATCCAGTTTACTCATTTGACAGATGAAGTAGCTTAAGACAGAGAGTTTATATAAATTGCCTAAGAGCACGTTGGAAGAGGCAACTAGTTGGCTCAGTGGATAGAGCCAGGCTTGGAGATGGGAGGTCTTGTGTTCAAATCTTGTCTCAGACATTTCTTAGATATGTGACCCTGGGTGAGGCACTTATACCCCTTTACCTAGCTACCTCTTACAAGTCTTCTGCCTTGGAACCAATAGTAAGTTGGAAGATAAAGGCTTTTTTTTTAAAGAGTACATTGGAAGTAAGGACTTGACTCCATCTCATCTGACATCAAACCCAGAGGCATTTTCCAATGTGCTACTCATTCTTCCTGTCCATTCACAGTGTATCAACAGCTAATGAGCATTAATTAAGTTCCTGCTCTATGCTAGACACTGTGTTAGATGCTTGACATACAAAAACAAAAATGAGATATTCCTTTTCTGTTAAGAGCCCCTCCTCTATAGGGAGAAACTGCATATGCCTCTATCTATCTATCTATCTATCTATCTATCTATCTATCTATCTGTCTGTCTCTCTCACTCTCTGTCTTTCTCTGTCTCTGTCTCTCTCTGTCTCTGTCTCTGTCTGTCTGTCTGTCTCTCTCTCTCTACACACACACACACACACACACACACACACTTACAGAATCATTGCATAACATTTTAGGGAAGGAAGGTGCTAGCCCCATGGGGAGCAGTAGTACAGATCAGGAGTTTTCAAACTCTGTGCACTCTTTGACTCAGCTATGCCACTACAATTCCTATACACTCAAGAAATCAAAGAGGGAAAGGATTTATATATGCAAAGATATTTATAGCAGTTCTTTTTTGCAGCAGCCCCAAATTGTAAAGTATTGGGACATCTTCCTTTGTGGGGAATGGTAAAATAAATTGTAGTGCGTGAACAAAATGGAATATCATTGTGCCATAAGAAACGATGAAATGGACAATTTCAAAATAAACTTGGAAAACTTCTATGAACTGATGCTGGGTGAAGTAAGAACTAGCAGAACAATGTATGCAATGATAACAATGTTGTAGAAAAACCACAACTTTGGAAGACTTTAGAACTCTGATCAAAATAATAATAAACCCTGAATCCAAAAGAAGGAAGCTGAAACATGTCACTCAACTTCTTATGTATAAAAAGCACAAAGAGAAATACGTTTTGGACATGACCAATGTGGGGATTTGCTTTGTTAGACCTCACAGATATATATCGAGGGCTTTATCTGGTGGGCAGGGAGGATTAATTTGTTCAATGGAGGAGGAAGCTGAAGGAAGGGATTGAATAATAAAAAAAATTCTCGTTAATTGGAAATTTTTCAAAGTAAAAAAAAAAGGATAGGTGCTTATAGCATAATTCAAGCATAGAAGATTATAAATTTCCTAAACCTTCTCCCCTACCTTTGCTCCCCTCTAATGTTGGGAGATTCCCCTTGAAAGTAGACAAAAGAATCACCATGGAAAATTAACAAGTAAATTCAGATTAGTTTGCTATGGAATGAACTAGCATTAGGAACTACTGGGACAGGGTTTCAAGGTTTAGGGATGAGCATAGAGAATGTTGTGGCTCTTTTTACTGGCAAAAGAACAGGATTTAAGGCAGTTGGTAGGGATGGTGGGCTCCTTCTTGATAAAAGATGGCTTCCTAGATGATGGCTATAAAGGCTGGGTTGGAAACAAGACCAAATGTCAGAGGGGTGCTCCCCCTACCAAGCTCAGTGCTCTTAGAGCTATCTGCCTGTTGGTGACAGTGGGTCAGCATTTGTTGATGATGGTGTTGAGGAAGCTGAGCCCATTCTACACAAAGATTTCTATTCTCTGAGATGGATGCTAGGTAGGAAGGTCTGTTATTCCCAAGGCTTTTAGATTCAGAGTCTTGGGCTTTTGCCATCAGGGTTTCAAGAGAGATAGTGGTCAAGGTGGTGGTGATTCGACTTGCCTGGCACATGTCCCATCTCACCCTCGAGGTCCCCTTCTGCTGCCTCTAGACTGACTTTTTGTCCTGTGAATGACTAAATTTATAGACCAGAAAGAGTTCACTTTGTTTAATGTAGGTTTCTATCAAATTGTATACAACTAAATTTTTTATTATGCATTTCTTTCCTAATGGGAGATGGCATAAATTTAATATATCCAATTTACTAGGAGAATACTTTACTGAAAGGAAGCTTGCAACAAATTCTGAAGAATGATTTTTGCAGATCCAATCATAACTCCCTAATTTTTCTCTTCCTTAAGCTTAGGTTTACTTCAAGGCTTGCTTTCCAGCTGATTCTCATAATGACTCTATAAGAGGTCCTACATTTATTACTATCCTGGGCATAACAACCATAATAACATGATTCCTACCACCTTGTTCTTCCTTCTGCCTACTGTACCATATACACTAAACAAATGGGGTGGGAGTTGGGGAAAGATCAAAGCTAAGTGCCATTTCATTTTATGAACTAGTAAGTGCCTTTTCTTTCCAAGCATCAATAAGTGGCAATAAATGGACACGGACTTATTGTTATCAGTGGAGTCTCTCTTTTGGTTTGTTTGTTTTTCTGTTCCTAAACTAAGAGTGGTCTTTGAGTGTGAGGGCAGCTCTTGTATTAACTGGCATCATCTACTTAGCTGTCTTATTGCAGGCACGTATGTCTTGTTCTTTCTTCTTAAAAATCTCTATTTTTCTACCCTTACTTTGCTACTTCTTGAATATTCAGTGTTATGTTTATAAGAAATCCAGGTTGAAATATCTAATAAGCAATTTTTGTCTTAAGACTAAAGGTTGAGAGAGAGATTAGAACTAGACAAATAAATATGAAAATCATCTAAATAGATTCAACCCATGAGAGCCCATGAGATCACCAAGTAAAATAATAGAGAAGGATAAGAAAAGAGGATTGAGGATAGAACCTTGGGTGTGTGTGTGGCGGGGGAGAGAGACAACCATGGTTAATGGGGATGACCTGGATGAAGATTCATCAAAGAAGACTGAGAGGGAACAGTCAGACAAGTAGGAAGAGTGTCACTTAGAGAGATGAGAGTATGAAGGAGAATAGGGGAACACAGTGGCAATGGTGTCAAAGACTTCAGAGAAGTCAAAAAGTATGAAGACTGGTAAAAGAACCCTTTAGAGAGTCTCTATCTTCTTGATCATCACTACCACCCACTATCATGCTGTGACTATCCTTTTACTCCTCTCCAGACCTAAATTAAACTTCATGTGTCTTCTTCCTTCAGTGTTAAGATGCTTCCCAGAGGGCTGGGAAGAAGGAAGAACTCATAATGTTGGTAGGATAATTTCTAGAGTTCCTGACCCCAAGTCCCACAAACTTCCCTGTGTATAAGAAAAACATGACTATTTGGCCAAGTGGAGAGTTTTTTCTCTGATACCTCAGAGACCATATTTTCTGAGCCAAAAATGAGACTTTTAAGCTTAATATTTCTTTATGCACTGCAAATTTATTTATAGAAAAGTCTTACAAAAGTATTAAAGATATCTACTGCTCCAGGATGATCTCCAGTGGATGCTGTCCTTCAAGTTATGGCATACATCTTTTCCTTGCCAATCTTTTCCACTAAATTCCACCCCTTGATATTTTGACTTTGTTTCCTGAATATACCATAAACTCCCACATGAGAAATCCTAAATAGGAATGGAAAGAACCCACTATATGTAGAACAAATATCATACGAGGGCCTGGGTTATGGATAAATTGGGCTACAAACTAAAGAAATGGTACCTGTATCAGAAGCATTTATACTCTAGCTGGGGAACGAAATTGGGGAAGCGATGTGGTGTACAGTAAGATGGGCTTTGATTCAAATACTACTTTTGCCACCCATGAGCTATGTGACTGAAGGCAGACTGTTTCCCCCAATGATCTTCATTTGTCTCATCTGTAAAATGAGACAGATGGAGTAGATGGTTTCTGTGGTTCCCTTTGGCTCTAAATCCAATGAAAATATACGGAGAAAGCAATTAAAGAAAATGTCAAAGCAATGTGTCTGCAGTGCAAAATGTCTTATCTAAATGAGTTCTCTACCTGGCAAAGACATTTGAGATCTTTCCTCTTAGTCCAATTTAAATATTTTTTATATCATAAGCTACTGGGCCTTCAGTAGAAAATCCCAGGTAGAAAGAAACTCTTTCCATGCTTTGGCCACGTCTTAGCTGACCTAAGACAGCAGGGCGCACTGGAATTTCAATGCTTCCTTTAGTTCCATAGTCTACATAGACAAGGTCATTTTCAACTCTGCCACTGAGACGAAGCAAGAGGTCTTTAACTTTCTCTTCTCTCCATACATCTCCACGTTGCCAAAGGATGCTTAAGTCTGATTCATCTTGGAAGCACTGCTCAATTTTTCCTCTGTGAACAAGTCGATTGAGGCCTCTGTCATTCCCAAGGTAGAAATGGGTGAATGGCTGTTTGCCCCTACACATCTGACCATACCGGTCCCAGAAGGACCTTCTCAGTGCTTTAATGTAATCTGTGATTTGTGTGGAATTCTGATTCAGGTGCTGGTTTTCTGGCCAGAACAAAAGGGTGGCCAGGAAGTAAGGATCTGGATAGGAAGAATGTAGTCCTACTTGTAGCAAGACTTCTTGAAGCAATGCTTCAAGTTCGTCAAGTGGTTTTATGAACTCTGAATTAGGTTTCAAACAATTAAGAATTATGTTGGCCAAGATGAAATTCTGTTTTGCTCTTGTCTTCATTGAACTTGCTTGTTGTAATAGAAACATGTAGCTATTTACTATGCTTTCCATTTTAGTTGCAGTGTTTTCCTGAGTTTTAGTGAGATACTTCAGCAGTCCAGAAAACCTAGCTGCATTAGAGAGCTCCAAATCTTTCCAGCAAATGACCTCTTGGAATGATTCACCAAAAGATGTTCTGATCTCTGAGCTGGAGAATATAGATAAATACTGGCTGCGTAACATTTGCATTTTAACCTGGTTTTTTTCTTCCACAATTTCCTTTTCGTTGTCTTTTGATTTCAGAAGAGAAAAGTAGTCCTGAAGAATACCAAAAGTTGTTTCCAAACGCTTTTGAAGAGCATTTAAATAATCAATGTGCTTTTTAATGATCGGGTAATATATATTGCCCTGAATTGAAGGATTTAGTAGAACACCACTATTTCCATACAAAAGTTGGCCCATGAGCCCTTTAGAAGATTCACTTCTTTTATCAAAAAGGAAGACTTTTTCTAGAAGCTGAATTATCTGTATACCAACCTCTATTTCTCCAAAGTAACATGATGTATTATATGACTCACTCCTTTTATATCTATGATATCGTTCGATTTTGTCATCTTTGTTCTCATTGCATTGCTGAGAATCTTTGAAAGCATTTGAAGCTTTCCCTGCTATACTTAGGAGATATTCTAGTTCCTGAGGAGATACAATTTTCCCTTGTGAGATTTTATTCTTATAGAAGATCAGCTGGCTTTTATAAACTTGACCAAGTGTATCGGAGACAAAGGAATTCCTTGGACTTTTCTTCTTTGCTTCCTCTGCGTAAAAAATGGCAGCATCAAAATCACTTTCATTAATATAAAAATGTCTTGCTAAGGCTTGATAGATCAATGCATAATCCTCGAATCTGATTGTTCCTTCAATTAAGACTCTCTGAACCTGATCATTCCCCTCACCTTCCTTGATGTCCATAAGGAAAGGAGAAAATAGAGTATTCATATCTTTCCCAGCTGTCAGTGTTTTTTTACTGTATTCTTTCTGTCTTTTTAGCAGCAGAGTTTGCATAATCCGCACAAATCTGTTTCTTCTTATTCCAGGTAAATAAAGTGTATTTTCTTTTAATAGATTCACTGCAATATCACTCCGTTTCATTTCAGAAGTAGTTGTCAATTCTTCTAAACAGCAACTGGCAATTAAAGGATGAACTATACGAACCCCATTATACCTCTTATAATCTCCCACTTTGGTACAGATGAGAATTGTAGAGTAATTCCCCATTATTTTTTCTAAGCTCCATCTCTTCAAATTAGCCCTTTGGTTGGTAACCTCTAAGAACTCTTCACACTGTTGTACAGAGATGTCAGAATCAGAAACGTAAGAATTAAGTAGAGACAGAAAAGAAATTAATTGTCCTTCTTTGCTGTCAGTGTTCAACCCTTTTAGAAAATGTTTCACAACATTCTGAATGTATGTCTTATCAAAATTTTCTTTCATGATCATAAAGGAATAAAAATCTCTACAGTTTTGGTGCTTCTTTTCAATATCCTCAAATTTTTTATCAAATGCTCTTTGTTCTTTGGGGGAGAGTTTGTTTATCACTGCAACACTGTAAGGATTTTTAGCATCTTTTTCAGGATTCTGGGATCTCATGCAATTTAGAATGATAACTAAAGGTGTCTCATATTGAATATAAGTTTCTTCAATGGCTAAGATAATGTGATTGCGCAAATCAGACACAACTTCTTGATCTTCGAAATCATCTACAAGCAGGAGTACAGGCATGTAGCGTTGTTGGTCCTCTGAGCCATACATGATTAAAGTTCTCACCTGTTCTCCAATCTCTTTGAAGTCAAATGTTTTATTCTTCAACACAGCACATCGGAATTTTTTCTTCAGTTCCCAGAGAATATGCATTGCTAATGTGGTTCCTCCACAGCCTGGATGATGATACAAATTGATCACTTCTGCACATGATTCCCTAGGGGAATTTGCTAAAGACTGTATCATCTCTTCAAGCGTTTCATATCTATCCCTTTTGATAAATTCCGAAGTATGATTTTCAGAGTAAAAATAGAAGTTCCACCATGAAACTTTTCCACCTAGATAAAAATGTTTCTCTTCTTTTATCCTGAATTCAGCAAATTTGTCTTTATCTTTCTCTATGGCTGTGTCCTTACATTGATTTTCACAGAGGATTTCCAGTGCTGACATAGTGTCTTCATCTTTCTTCTGAAGAATGATAGAAGAGCCATTTGATGGCAAAAATCTTTTAGGAGATTCAGTCTGAGGTTTTAGTTTAAGAATAGTACCATTTAACTGTTCAAGATTTAAAGTAGTAATACATCTGTTGAAGAGGTCGGTAGAGGAGAATCTGCCTTCCAAAAGTTCTTTCCATTGCGCACCTATTTGTTGATCCACTGAGATAGACAGTATGTCTTCCATTCCTCCTAATTCTTGGTAGAAAGTAGAAAATGTCTCAATGAAAGGATCTTTGGGATCCTCTACTGGGGACAGCAATAGAAACACTACTAAAAACCTTTCAGATGCCATTACGTCTTCACATGTAAGAAACGAAATTAATTTCCTGACTTTAGTGGCTCTCTTTTTAATCCATGAACTAAGTTCTAAAGGTTGATATTCTTCTATGTTGATGTCTACCCTGCCATTGCAGAAAACCCAGCTGGTTTGCTTAAAAAGATTTAAATTTTTAATTTTTTCAGGAATTGAAGTTTTGTTCTCTTGGTATTGGTTTGGAAAGTGAAGATTGGCTGCTCGGGTCTTTCTATAAGCTTGGGCAACTCCAGTGCTCAGAGATTCAGGATCAAACTCTAGCACAGCAAACAATTCAATTTCCTTTAGGAAGTCCAGGTGCTTGACTTGATTTGGATGGCACTTATTTACAACGAGGATGTAATAGTCATAGTAAGAGTTATCTAAGTCTTGGTTTCCTGTGAGAAGATGAACCAGCTTTGTTCCCTCATTTTCTATTTTTATTTCTTTTGGTTGATAGTTATCTGCTTCTTTTCTCAATTTAACCCATATCTCCAAATCTGCTAAAAATGCTTTAAAATTTCCATCTTTTTGCTTTGGATTAGCATAGATGTCATTAGAACTAGTTTTGTCCCTCACAAAGAGAGACAATTCAGTATTTTTTTCCCATCTATTCTCTTTAAAACTTTGCAATTTAACTTGGAAATATTTATTTTCACAAATGGAGTGCTTTGGGACGATATCTACCTCAATGACGAATCTATCAGATACAACGTTGTTCTTCAGTAAGACTTCCACAAACCTGGGTTGCCTAATACACTGCTTTGCTTGATGAATGTTATCTTTATCAAAACAGACCTCAATCTTCTTATAGAAGTGGTTAACAAATTTTTCTTTATCTCCCTCGGTGAGTTTCACCCCTACAATTTCTCCATGAGGACTATCCTTTACTCCAAAATGGATGGTGCCATTGGTGCGGCGATTCATGCAGGCTGAAGCAAATCGAAAGACTTCATTGCTAAATTTCATCATGATATCTTCCTCTGTGGCTCTCTCTGTGTTAGTCAATGCCTTATACTCATGGGCTGGATCAATGAGATTTAATGGCCCCGTTTCAGGTGGCATAATAGCTCCCTCTCGGTAACGAAAGCTTTCATGGAACTTGTCAAAAGGATATGTTTGACATAACCTTCCTCTAAATGGCAGATTATCCTTTGTTTCCTCAGCATTGTTTTCAGTTTCTTTACCAGGGTTGGTCTTGGGTGACTCACAGACTTCCTCCTCTTGGGTGATGGTATCTTTCTTTGGATCTGTGTGATGCCGTCTCCTTTTTCTATTTTTCTCCTGTGCCACACATTGGTCTACAGTTTGTATATCCTTTTTTTCTTCAGATGTTTGCTTAGGACATTCAGAAGAAGATTTATTCAATTCCTTAAAAGAATTTATTATTTGAAGAGCAGGTCCATGCTTTATGCCCATGTCCAAAAGATCATTTTTATTGGATATTTTTAAACTCTTTCCATTTACTTCTTCATTTTTCAAAATCTCTGTGTATTTTGAGTCAATCTTAAGTTTTTCTGTTATCCACTGACAAACGTCGTCCACCGTCCAGTCATCTGGGTTTTCAGGCAGATTTGTTTGTTCAGCCATTTTGATATGTGAATTTTTATTTCTCTGAATAAAAAAATGAGGCATTTTATGAGAAAAGTTTTGCTTTTTCCAAATAGATTACAAAATACATTGATCTCTCCCCATCCCTCACTTCCTAATCTCACCTGATTATTTATGGATCTTTATTTTTCTCTACTTTCAAATATTTGCAATATGTTTAAAAACAGAATGAAATCATGCTAGTTTGAGATTTTCAGTTTTCCCATACTCTCATTCTTCTTGTATTCTTCCCATTTTGAAACGTAAGAAGTCAAAGTTCAAAAGGATCATGGAACTATAGCAAAAGTAATAAAAATTAAATATAATAATAAAAATGAATTTAAAAAACAGATCATTCTGTCTAGGCCTGAATGATTTTGTGAGCTCAAATTATCTTGCCCAAATCCATAAAGCTTTTGCTATTGAAAGAAAAGGTACCCCTTCCTGTAAGGTCAAATGAGAGAAAATGGAAGGCATGTTGTCACAAATAAAACTCTTTTTTTTCAAACCCTTACCTGCTGTCTTAGAATCAATACTGTGTATTGGTTCCAAGGCAGAAGAGTGGTAAGGATAGGCAATGGGGGTTAAATGACTTGCCCAGGGTCACACAGCTGGGAAGTATCTGAGGACAGATTTGAACCCAGGACCTCCCAGCCTAGGACTGGCTCTCAATCAATCCACTGAGCCACTCAGCTGCCCCCACAAATAAAATTCTTGATGGAGTTTTATTCTTTACTGTGCCTAGCCTTACTCTTTAGTGAAGTTTTAAACTTTTTCTTGTGTCATAGACCTTTTGGCAAACTGGTGAAACCTATGGGTCCCTTCCCAAAATTATATATATGTATATATACATATATATATAAATATACATTTTAAAACCCTTGCCTTCTGTCTTATTATATTATATAGAATAAGATATATTCTATCTTATATTGATTCCAAGGTAGAAGAGTGGCAAAGGTAGGCAATGGGGGTTAAATGACTTGCCCAGAATCATACAGCTAGAAAGTGTCTGAGGTCAGATGTGAACTCAGGACCTCCCATCTCATAGTCCGACTATCTACTGAACCACTCAGCTGCCCCCTTAGAATAATATTTTTAATGTAGAAAATAAAATATATCAAATTGAAAAGAAAACCAATTGTACTTAAATAAAATTATCAAATTAAATTTTTTCTGAGTCTTAGGAAGTTATCTGAGATATATAGAGGGTCAGAGACTTGATCAGGATGCTAGTAAATGTCAGAGGCTGGATTTGAACTTAGTTCTTCAAGCTAGGCACTCTCTTGACTAGACAAACTATTGCTGTGTAAAAAGATAATTTTAGATAAAGTATTGGTCACTCACTGTGTGAGTGGGGAAACTCTACTAAGTGCTTCACCCAAATGAAAAAAATACATCTGTTGCTTTCAAGGAATCTGCGTGGTTTTTGGGAAAAGGAAAGAGAACCTAAAAATAAGTTGACAACCATCATTGTTTTAAGTATATGTAGTTTATATATTCGTTTCTACTTACCCTATAGCCTGCTTAGCATTAACAAAGGATGCTGGCAGCAGTCAGCAGCCTGTGGTACCACTGGACAGCCCAGGACAATTTCCAGTAGTCTGCTAACAAATGATCCTCCCAGGACCCTATTCAAAATTGCAAAATAATATACAATTGATTTTAGATTTTTCTCTCAACTCTCTGTACCCCTCTGACACTGCCATTGTCTCCTTTCCCCTGTTCTTCCATATATACAATGTCTCTGTGTCACCCTCCCTCAGTTCCAAACTACCCAGCTGCATCTCTCTGTAGGTCTCTCTTCCCCCAGAGAATCCTAAAGCCCAAAAAAGCCTTTTTGTCCCTCTCTCTCGGCCATTAAAACTCCCATTCTCAGATATCTGCTGCGTCCCTATGCATGCAATCTTCTCCTTCACCTCTGTCTTGTCAAGGCTCTTCAAGACTCAACCTTTCGTAAGAGAGCTTTCCTGATTTTCCCACATACTAGTGTTTCCCTCCCAAATTGCTTTGAATTATATATGTATATATGTAACATATTTATTTAATTGGTTAATATCTTGTACGTCCACTCCTAAAGGGCAGGAATTGCCTTGTCCTTCAATGCCCCATGCCTGGCACACTAGAGACACTTGATAAATGTTTGAAGATTGATTGATTGATTATGAGTGAAGGCACAATTTAGGGAGAGACACCAACACAGATCCCAATCCTCTAAGACTTAGAAGAAGGTCTTCAAGTCTTTCTGTAGCTAAAACCATTCATTGCCCTGCAGTCAGTCTGGGGGCTTAAGTGAGGCTGATTGGTTTTTGAAAGTTGTATACACAGTCTGTTACTGAGAATATGGCCATCTAGGTGGTAAAGTGGATAAAGTGCTGAACCTAAATTCAGGAAGACTCATCTTCCTTAGTTCAAATCTGGCTGCAGGCACTTATTAGCCATGTGACTGGACAAACCACTGAACCTCTCTTTGCCTCAGTTTCCTCAGCTGGAGATAATGGAGATTAAGTAACCTTATTTACAAGGCCTTGTTTTGAGGATCAAATAATATATTTAAACTATATTATATATGCATATATATAATAAAAATTATTCTATGTAATACAATAATAATAACAAATAATATTTGTAAGGTGCTTAGTGAAGTACCTTGCACATAGTAGATACTCTATAAATGCTATTATTATTATTTGCCTAAATTCTATTTTAGCTCTTGGTGCAGATCACTGAACCTAGAATCAGGAGGATGTGAGTTAAAATCTAGCCTTGGAAACTTAGTTGCTGTGTAACATTGGACAAGTTACTTAGCCGCTGTCTGTCTCAGTTTCCTCAACTGTAAGATGGGAATAACTTTAGTACCTGTGTCCCAGGGTTGCTGTGAAGATCAAATGAGATGATAATTTTATAGCTTAGTAGAGGTGAAAGAGAAAAGGAAGAGATAAGCATTTATCTAGCACCTACTATTTTCCAGGCACTGTGCTAAATGCTTTTAAAAAAAATATATAAATTATCTCAATTGAGCCTCACAACAACTCTGGCAAATAGGTGCTTTTATTATCCCCATTTTGTGTTGAGGAAACTGAGCCAGACAAAGGCTTAGTGACTTGCCCAAGGTCACACTCATCCAATGTGCTGGCAGTATAAAAGAGCGCCTGACACATAATAGGTATAAAATATGTTTCTTCCTTTTCCCATTTATTTGATTACTTTATATCCTTTGTTATGTCATTTCATATATCCTATGTTATGTTATTTCAGTTATGTCCAACTCTTTGAGACTCCATTTTTATGGGGTTTTCTTTGCAAAGATATTGGAGTGGTTTATCATTTCCTTCTCTAGTTATATTCTATATGCTGAACACATAGAACAAAGATATAAATCAGTATACAGAGATGTTTATTGTGTCAGGAAAAAGAGCCTTTTTGGCCTGTTTCATGCTGAATAAAAAGAAATCTCTGGTGTTCCCAGCTACCCAAAGTAATTGTCTCTTGCTTGAATTTCTTTTTCTTTAAAAAACTCTTATTTTCAATTGTTATTACTGATTCTAAGGCCAAAAAATAGTAGTAAGGGATAGGCAATTAGGATAAAGTGACTTGCCCAGGGTCACAGAACTTGGAAGTGTTTGAGACCTGATTTGAACTCAGGACCTTCTATCTCCAGGCCTGGCTTTCTATCCCCTGAACCATCTACATCTAGCTGTGCTTCTTGCTTCAAGTTCCATAAATATCACCTTTTAAGAGATAAGACCCGAACTCCCAGATGTGACTCTCCATTTCCTCAGTCTTATAGATGCCCCTCCTTCAGCTAAGCAACTGGATGGAATAATTTTGTTCTCTTCCACCTCCATTTCAAAGGGCTATCCACCTGATATGAAATATATATATATATATATATATGCATATATATATATATATATGTATGTATGTATATGTGATATCTCTGAGACCTCTCTTCTCCCTGCTTGTGATTTCACAATCTCACTATCCCACCCCTCAACCCCCCATCCATGACAGAGCCCTTTGGTCTAATACAATTTTGGAATTCCTACAGCATTCCAGAGTATGAGGCTTTGGGAAATATGCAGTATATATTTCTGTCCCCAGAACTTTGCACAGTGCCTGGCTCATAGTGGGTGCTTAATAAATATTAGTTTCCTTCTACTTTTCTTGAACTCAAAAGTGACCAGAACAATTCATGTACATATAATATAACAAATATAACCCATTCCTATTGAATAAATGAAAAGCCAATCTGGAATAACTGAGATTCACCAAATCTAGACCCTAACCTAGAATCTAGGGGCAAGAGTTTTTTATTTTATTTACTTTCCTCTCCATTTTCCTCACTGTCATTTTAGAAATGTTGGCTGCCCGTAGCAAATATCCACACTGATTGGACTGGCAGAAATGACATAGGGCCAGAGATTTGGTTTAGGAGGAGGCCATCCATTTCCCATCCCTTCATTTTACAGAGTTGGAAATCAAGATCCATAGATATTAAAAGTGACTTCCCTAAGCCCACACTGATAGGAATCATTAAAGATGGTTTCAAATTCAACCCAGGTCTTCTGACTCCAAATATACTTCTCTCTCCATCAAACTCAGGCACCCCAGAAGAATCTCCTCTCCCTATTTTAATAAGACCAAAAATCATGTTTGGGTGGGTGGGTGGGGAACACGATGGGGGGAGAGAGAGGAGGAAGAACTTTTTCTTCTTCAGCTATCATACAAAACATGAAGTTAAATATATTTCCCAGAGAGAAAGGAAAAAAGGTGATGCTATCCCTAACATGAATGGAGAGAAGATAGATTAGAACAGGGCATCAATGCACAGAGCCTATAATAATGTTGGCACTGGATGCTTCTCTAAAATCAAGACCAAATCCTTCATTTTACAAATAAGGAAACTGACCCAGGAATCTAGTTAGCGATGACTGTGACTGCCCCCTTTCCTCCTTAGCTCTCCCTTCAGTTTCTTTCCATATGTTAACAATACCCTGTCCCTGGGTCTTGGGTTACTTTATTAATTTGCTCCCTACCCTGCAGGTTACTAAAAGGCATTTGGAATGAGTGCTTAATCAGTACACCTGTCCCTGGCAGTGTCCAGATGTTTTAAAAAAAATTTCTCTCCCTAAAACTCATTGACATTGTAAGTATTGTGATCCCCCGCCCCTAGTCACGAAAGGCTCAGGAGATCCTGATCATAAAATGTTGGGGACTACTACCTTACTCCTTCTTCCTCTGAATCACAAGAATAAAAGGAGCTGTAAGAAGCCCGGATTGAACTAAATTCTATTGTCACTAAGAATTTTGTTGTTGTTCAGTCCTATTTGACTCTTTATAAGACCCTATATGAGGTTTTCTTTTTCTTTTTAATTTTTATTTAGAATATTTTCCCATGGTTACATGATTCATGATCCACCCCTCCCCACTCTCTCCTCCCCACTCCCAAAGCCAACAAGCAGTTCCACTGGGTTATACATGTATCATTTTTCAAACCTATTTCCATGTTATTCATATTTGCAGTAGAGTGACTTTTTAACATCAAAACCCTAATTACATTCATATAGGGTTTTCTTGAAAAAGATCCTGGAGAAGTTTGTCACTTCCCTTTCCAGCTCGTTTTACATATAGGGAAACAGAGGCAAATAGGCTTTCCCAGGATCACAGTGAGTAAATGTCTGAGGTCAGATTTGAATTCAGGAAGATGAGTGTCCCTGACATAGGACCTGGCACTCTATCCACTATTCCATCTGATGGGATCTGCCATTTCCATCTCCAGCATTTTTAAAAACAGTATTTTGTGCTCTGGGGGTGGAGCCAAGATGGCAGAATAGAACAGAGAAGCTCCAAGTCACCATGAAAATTCTGTCCAACAAATATTAAAACAAGACCACAAAATAAATACAGGAGTGAAAGAACCAACAAGGAGGCAGAGTGAAACAACTTTCAAGAAGAGAAAAACCCAAAAGATAGGCAGAGAACATCTGGGGTACGGGAGTGAAAGGGGAGCACAGTCAACAGGAAGCTATAGAAAGAAGTGAAGAGCAAGCCAAGAGCAAGCCTTCCCACCTCCTCTGACCCTACATCTGCTGTTCCAGGTTCAGAATCTAAGTCCAAACCAATATCCAGATCCTGAGATCCTGCCTGGGTAAATAGAGATTCAAGGAACCCACCCCCCTTGAAATTACAAACCTGTGGTGAAGTCTGGAATCCCAGCACAGGGAAGTCTGTGCTGACATGGGCTGATCAGTGTGGGCCCAGAGCAAAGCTAGGAGTTCCAGTCTGGGCCTATGGTGAGGACATAGATTCCAGTTTGGGCTAGTTGGTAGACCTAAAATGAGTCTAGATATTTTTGCCAAAAGCTCAGGGCAGAGTCACAGGACAGGGCAACCTACTGTGTGCCTGATAAGATCAAGTCCACAGTGAAAATAAAAACTGACACCTAACCCTGAGGCTAGAATTTGAGTGGTTCCTAACCTGATCAAGCTCAGAGTGAGACCAAAAGCTTATGCCCAAGCCTGAGGCAAGTCTTTAAGTTATCAGCATCTCAAGGGCTAATTAAATCAGCAGGTGGCTGGGAGGTGGCTTTCATAGCTCTTAGTCCTCAGGCCATCATACCATATTGGAAAAACTGAAACTGGCAGAAACCCAGAAATAAAGCTAAAGGTAGAATCAAGGAAGGACTGAAGTTTAAGAGGGCACCCTAACCTCCAAGGGAACAGAACTTACCTATAAAAAGGTAGGGAAAATGAGCAGACAACCAAAAAAGCATCTAACTCTAAAGACTTTTTATGGACACAAGGAGAAAAGTACAAACACAGAAGGGGACAGTGAAAGCAAAGCAAACACATGCAAAGCCCAAAAGAAAAATATGGATTGGACAGAGATTTTGGAAGAGCTCAAAAAGACTTCAAAAAGTAATTAAAAGAAGCAGAGGAAAAGTGGGGAAGAGAAATGAAAGCAATGTAAGAAGAAATGGGTCAAATGAAAAATGAGACCCAAAAGCTGAGAGAGGAAAACCAGGCCTTAAAAATAAGAACTGAGCAACTAGAAACTAATGACTTCACGAGACATCAAGAAATGAAACAAAATCCAAAGAATGGAAAAAAAACCAGGAAAAAAACATTAAATATCTCATGAAAAAAATAGATCCAGGGGAGACAATTTAAGAATTATTGGTCTACCTGAAAGCTATGATAAAAAAATAGCTTGGACATCATAATACAAGAAATTATCAAAGAAAACTGCCCAGATATTCTCAAACAAGAAAGTAAAATAGAAATTGATAGGATCCACAGATCACCTTCAAAAAGAAATCTTCAAATGACAACTTCCAGGAATATAATAGTTAAATTCAAGAATCTCCAAGCCAAGGAGAAAATACTGCATGCAGCCAGAAAGAAACAATTCAAATAACATGGAGCTACAATCAGGATCATATAGGACTCAGTGGCTTCTACATTAAAGAATCAGAAGGCATGGAACACGATATTCAGGAAGGTGAAAGATCTAGGTTTACAACTCAGAGCCACCTATCCAGAAAAACTGAGTATATTCTTTCAGGGGAATAAATGGACATTCAATAAGATAGAAGATTTCCAAGCATTCCTGATGAATAAGCCAAACCTAAACAAAAAATATGAAGTCCAAACATGAGACCCAAGAGAAGCCTAAAAGGTAAATAAAAAAGAGAAAATTTAAGGGGCTCAAAGTCAAAATGTTTGTATTTCTATATGGAAAGATGATATCTGTAATTCTCAAACATTACTCTTAGTAGGAGAGAAGATAGAAGGAATTATACTTAGAAAGAGGATGGGGAAGTATGCTGATTATAATGATATGATATGTAAAAAAAATCAAGGGGTGAAAAAGAGGATTGCACTGAGAGAAAAGGGAAGGGAGAGATAAAATGGGGTAAATTATATAACATAAAAAGGAGTGAAAAATCATTATGGGGAGGGGAGGATAAGGGTGGTGACAGACAATGCTTAAACTTTACTCTCATTGTAACTGGCTCTGAGAGGGAAAAACAAATATACTTATTGGGGAATAGAATTCTATGTTATCGTACAGAGAAGCAGAAGGGGAATAAGATAAGGGAAGGGGGGTAATTAGAGGAAGGGGGAAGTGGGGAGTGTTGATAAAAAGCAAAACACTGGTGAACAGAGTGAAAGGGAATAGAGCAGGATATAAAGGGGAAAATAAGATGGAGGGCAATACACCCCCATCTTATTTGTATTTGTTTATAAACTTTTACTTTTCATTTTAGAATGTATACTTTGTATTGGTTCCAAGGGAGAAGAATGTTAAGGGCTAGGGCCCTAGGTAATGGGAGTTAAGGGATTTGAATTGCCCAGGATCACACAGCTTAGAAAGTGTCTTGGGCTAGATTTGAACCCAAGACCTCTCATCTCTAGGTCTGACTCTCAATCCACAGAGCCACCTATCTGGCCCCTCTCCAGCTCATTTTTTCAGATGGGGAAAATTAGATAAATAAGGATAAGTGACTTGTCCAGGATCACACAGCTAGTAATTTTCTGAAGACAACTTTGAACTTAGGAAGATGAGTCTTTCTGACTAGAGGCCAGACCCTCTATCCACTGTGTTATCCAGCTACCCTTTTACCAAGAACTGTTGTGAGGAAGAGTAGATTAGGCGTTTATTAGATTAGCTAGTGATTAGGAAATACATAGCATGAAGGAACTGGAGCTGGGAACAACAGAACAGAAGACAGAAAAATGGGCTAGTGGTTAGACAAGGCATGAAAATTAGTACAAAGGGCTTCAATTATGTCTGGAAAAAAACAAGGCTCAGAAATGAGGGCTACTAATTCTGGAATCGCTCTCAAAGTCCCAGTTGCAGCATCACTGATTGACCACACTAAAAAGAGTTTTAAAGAAAATTTCTGCTTGACAATTAGCATCATTTACATAGTGCTTTATGGTTTTGAAGCATTTTTACATACATTCTCTTTTTTGATCTTCACAGCAACACTATTAGAGAAATAAACCACTTGTTCTTGGGCCCATTTGATGGGTAGAAAAACTGACTCAAAAGCTGAATGAATGCCTAAGATCAGAAAACAAGTGAGAAAAAGTTCTAGCTAGGTTTAGAACCTAGGTGCCCTGACTCCTATTCCAGTTCCTTAAGATGAGAAGTTCTTTTTTTATATTTAATTTTAATTTTTTCTCAATTACCTGAAAACAAATAATGTCAACTTGTAATATTTATTTAAAATTGAAATTTAATAATAATTTAAGAAAATTTGAAGTAATTTTAATAATAATATTTTTAATTAATTTTAATTTACTTTAATAATTTAAATATTTTTTAAAATTCAAGTTCCAAATTCTCTTCCTTCCTCTTCTCCTTCCCCCTTTCCATGAGCCCAATAATTTGATACAGATTATAAGTGTGAAGTCATGCAAAACATTTTCATATTAGTCACATTGCAAAAGAAAAAGCAGACCCACAAGAAATAAACAAGAATAATTTTTTAAAAGTTTGCTTCCAATCTGCAATCAGACTGCAACAATTCTTTCTCTGAAAGTGGATAGTATTTTTTCTAAGTCCTTCAGAGCTGTCTGATGGAAATTATGAGCAAGATTAAGTTCAACATCAAAATAAATTTCCATAGAGGGACAGCAGATTCTGAACTGGACAAAGGAAATAATTTCTATATCCAAAGGCCCCATCCTATCAGAAAGAGTTGGAAGACATGGGAGATCACGAGGGAAAAGACTTGTACAAAATTATTTATAGCCGTGCTCTTTGTGGTGGCAAAAAATTGGAAAATGAGGGTATGTCCTTCAATTGGGAAATGGCAGAACAAATGGTGGTATCTGTTGGTGATGGAATACTTTGTGCTCAAAGGAATAATAAACTGGAGGGATTCCGTGTGAACTCAAATGATCTCCAAGAATTGATGCAGAGTGAAAGGAGCAGAACCAGGAGAACATTATACACAGAGACGGATACACTGTGGTATAATCGAACATAATGGACTTCTCTATTAGCAGCAATGCAATGATCCAGGACAATTCTGAGGGATTTATGAGAAAGAACACTATCCATGTTCAGAGGAAGAACTGTGGGAGTAGAAATACAGAAGAAAAACAACTGCTTGAACACATGGGTTGATGGGGATATTATAGGGGATGTAGACTTGAAACAATCACCCTAGTGCAGCTATCAATAATATGGAAATAGGTCTTGATCAATGATACATGTAAAACCCAGTGGAATTGTGCATTGGCTACGGGGGGGAGAGGGAAAGAATACGAATCATGTAACCACTGAAAAGTATTCTAAATAAAAAAATAAAAACAAACAAACAAACAAAAAAGGGCTGGAAGGAGAGGAGCTTTAAAGAAGTCTCTTTTGCTTCTTCATCTTCTCAAGGACTCCTTCCATACAAGTTAGGGACCCTTATTTTTGTTGGTAACTTCCCTTGACCAACTTCACATTCCTTGCGTCTTCTATCCTTTTTGTCTGCCTTTTACATCAATCCCTGGACCCTGGCTCGATTAGACAAAAATAAGAGAGAAATGGTCTCAAATTCCTAATGAAAAAGTCTGGAAAGATAGAGTTTTAGTGTATGGGATGGGGTGGGGGGAGACACCCAAGCATCAAATATCTACCTCCCCCCCAACTCTAATGCCTCTATCCCAAAGCAATAAGGGGGATCCCTGAAGCAATGGGAATCTGAGTTCTCTGCCACCAAAGGCCATAGCTCTGCCAATCTTGCTGCTTCTGCCCATTCACCCAAACTCCAACCTGCTTTGCTCTGCCCCCAATCCTGCAACTTTGAAGTCACCAGCAACCCTGCTCCTTTGCCCAGCTCCAGAGCTCCCCTATGGTTGCTGAGAGTACCAGCCTTCCCTCCACCTTAGAGAGGCCTTCTTCACCCACACTCATCTCAGTCCCTCCACTGGCTTCCTGGCAGCAGAGAAGAGAAAGACACTTTCCCTTCACCTTCCTCCTCCCGAGGAAGGGGGTTCCCAGACCCATTCTCCCAGGCTGGAGTAGGGGCTCTTAAATGTAGAGAATGAGGAAGAGCTGTGCACACTTGAAAGTCCCCACCAGTCATCCTTCAGGGTGATCCTTGAGGCAACCATGGAAATGGGTTAGCCTAGAATCTGCCCAGAAGTCCAGTGGGTGCTTGGCACACACCTATGCCACATTAACTCCTTTGTCCTTGGTTTTTTATGGAATGCTGCTTTAAAAGAAAATACCTTTCTCAGCTATCTAATACAGAACTCCTTCGAGAATTAAAAATAGCATTCCAAGATGATTCAAGTTTACAAGATGATTTTTACAGGGTTATGGGGAAGGGGTGGATACATAAAGATCCAAAAATATCTATTTGATTTCTCTGAATCATCAGCAAGACTTTCTCCCAGTAATATCAGGCAAGAAAGAATGGACTTACCTGGACTTCTGTTATCATCTGCCTCTCAGACTTAAAAAAATAAAAATGTAAAAAAGTAATTTTGTTTGATTCCAGAGATCTCAGAATGGGTATGATGGCTTCTTTCCTGGAGTCTTAAAGAAAAAGATGTCATGTTTCCTATCTTAAAAATGAATTGCTCTCTGGCTAAACCCAATAAATGACCGGACTTTAGAGTAAGGAAGTGTCTTAAAGGGGATAAAACACTTCCTCGTTTTTTTGCTGAAATGTTTCGGTTTCGTTTCTCAATCTCAAGTGCACAGACGAATTCAAGTCCATCCCCTTTCTGGAAAGTTTTTGCATTCTTGTCTAGTTTAAAGACACAGCTAACTACCTGTATAAAATCTTGTCTGTTTCTCCTTTCATCATTCTTTTTCTCTTCCTTCTCTGTCTGTCTTTGTCTCTAGCTCTCTGTTTCTGTCTTTCCTCTCTGTCCTCCATCTTTTCATTCCCTCCTCTCTTACCCTTCCCCCCTGCCCTTTTCCCTGCTTCCTCTACACTCCCTCCCTCCTTCTTCTACACCAAATTCTGCCTCCGCAATTAAAATGCTCTGCTTCCTGGCTTTTCCAGCTTCCTTCAAGATTCAGCTCAAATTTTATCTTTTAAAAGAAGCCTTTGCTTCCCCTTGTCCCTCCCCTAGCCACTGTCTTCCCTCTGAAATGACCTTTCATTTTCACTGCATATATCTTGTATGAACATATGGTCTCCCCCATTAGACAGTAAATTCCTTGAGGGTAGGGAATGGTTTGTTTTTCTTTGTGCTCTCAGGACTTGGCACAGTGTTTGGGATACAGTAAACACTTATAAATACTTCTTGACTAATTAAAAAAAAAAGTTAAGTGATTTGCCCAGGGTCATATAGGTAGGACACATCTGAGGTCAAATTTAACCCCAAGTTCTCCTGATTCCAGCCCTGGCTCTCTATCCACTGCTGCTCAATAGCTGGCTTCTTAGGTCACTATTGGCTATGAATTCAGTGATCCTATGATACAATTATTATATCCATTTTACAAATGAAGCATAACTAGGCTAAATAACGTGTCAGAAATTACAGAGAAAGTTAGAGGCAGAGGCAGGAATCTAGGAACTGTTGAGTGTCTTCCCCACCCCCACTTGCTCCCCATTTCTTGGATCTTGTTAAAGCTTGATGAGATGGAAGTGCCCCAATCAAACCAACCATAGTTCAAAGATTGGGGGGAAATGGAAATCGGGATTGTGACCAAGCTTCCATTCTCTGCAATAACCATCTTTGTTCTTAAATATTAAAGTCTTTTGCCATGAGAATATTAGAGATTCAGAGCTAAAAGGGACCTCAGCCCAACTCTCTTATTCTGCAGATGAAGAAACTTGGATCCCAAGAGATTATGACTTATTCAGTGACACACCTATAGTGGATCTTAGATTTAACTTTGGTTCCAATGTCCAATTCATAAGTTCTCATTAATAATAGAAGATCAAAAAAATACTTAAATACCACCTGAGGCAGGTGAATGACTTCCCCAAATTATAAATGAAAAAAAAAAGGTTCATTTAGTTCAAATCTAGAGGTTCTTTCCTGATCTCCCAAATGCAAGTGTCCAACCCCTACTGGATATTTATCTTTTTTCCCTCACATATTTTGCACAGACTTATATATGGATATAGTGTCTCCTCTGATAGAATGAAAAGTCCTTGAGATCAGGTACTGTTAGTCAATCAATAAGCCTTTATTAAAGCACTGACTATGTGCCAGGCACTGTGCCAAGCTCTCTGGTTACAAAAAAAGGCAAAAAAATATTGTAATGGAGGAGACAATTTAAGAATATATATAAATTATATAAATGTGAGATATGTACAACGTAAAAGGAAGGTAATTTCAAAGGCAAAGGATGGGGCGGGCATGAAAAAGGTCTTTTGAAGAAGGTGAGATCCAAGCTGAGTCTAGAAGGAAGTCAGTGAGGATGGGAGAATACTATAGCCTGGTGAGGGGCAGGGGGGAAGGTTGGGAGGTAAGGAGGTGGGGGGAGAGAGAAGTCAGTCACGTATCAACAAGATGAGAATATCACCTGTAGAAACTTAAGTTCTGTAACTTTCCCCCCCAATCATCAATATATATTGGGTATTTACGATGTACTAGGCACAATAGAGCATACAGAAAAACATTGCCCCTGCCCTTGAGGAGCTTATGTTCTATTACAAAAAAAACACCTCTCTCTTTAAATGATATTTTGTGTTTGGTGGTGAGGAAAGATTTTGCAGCATGAGCTTTCACTATAACTTAGCCCCACTGTCACTTGGTGAGAGGATTAGGTTAAGGGAAGAGTTTAAGACAGGCAATAACAGACCCTTCAGGGTAGGGCTTAGAATGAGATTTTTTAAAAGTTGCTATCTCACTAAAATAAGGGAAGATTTCCTAAAGGAAATACAAATAGAAGCAAGTAGTTTGTGGGATGTAGGCAAGAGGAAGAAAGGAATCTCAGATACTGAAGCCAGAAATATCATGCTATCTTTCCCCATACAACACCTTCCCCCCAGCCCCAGATCAGGAGTGTGGTTGGTGACAAGGCAGAAGGAGAAAAGGCTAAAAGGTATACATGACAAATTGGAATCTGGGTTTAAAATCCAAGGCAGGCTATAAGAAGAGCAATAGATTCTTTTAAAAGGGGACTTTAGGGGGCAGCTGGGTAGCTCAGTGGATTAAAAGCCAGGCCTAGAGATGGGAGGTCCTGGGTTCAAATCTGATCTCATACACTTCCTAGCTGTGTGACCCTGGGCAAGTCACTTGATCCTCATTGCCTCGCCCTTAGAAGGTAAGGGTTTAAAAAAAATAAAAGGGGACTTTGGAAGCACAAATTTTAAAATTAACCAATGTCACCCTGGACCATGAGACTTATAGCTTCCTTAAATTAGAAGAATGCCACACCAAAAATTTAACCTATGATTTTATTGAGACCACTGCCTTTTGTTTTAAAAGAGAAACTGAATATTAGGGTGGTGGAGAGGGGGGTAATGTTTGAACTTAATTTTTTGGCAAAAAATCAGTGATGTGTATATCTTGAAGTGAATCTGAAAAACAACCCAAGGGGGTGGGAGGGTAGGGCAATGAAAATTACATTTTAAGTAGTCACCAGAAGATGGCGATGGTTGCTCACTAAACTAAAGTCTTGCTTTTTCAAATTAAACCATTTCGCTCTCCTTTCTTGTAACTTTAATTTGGAACATTGCTCAAGGGTCCACTGTTGGCTTGTAGGAAAAATAACCTTGAAGAGACATTTTGCTTTCTGGTCCCCAGATCCCAAGTCTGAGAGAGGATGAGGGGTTGGGGGAAGGGCAGGATAGAGGCAGGTCAGTAGCTGCATGAAGGTGAGGGTGGGATGGAAAGAGTTTAAATTCCATGACTAAATGTCCTAATAAGCTTTTTGAAATTCCTAAGCAGAGGTTTGAATTTGAGAGAGTTGGAAAGTTCTTTCATCCGGAATGTCCTTCTAGCATCCCTTTTCTGGTCTTGGGATTAAGAATCCAATCACCTGTTTGAACACATAAAATAGGTCTGGTCCTCTGATATTCTGAGGAATCATGTCTGGTCTTAATCCTCCCACCCCTGAACATGTCTTCATGCCATAGTTTCACTGAGAAGTCATAGACTCCAATCCATTTTTAAAAAACCCTTCTGTCTTAGCATCAGTTCTAAGATAGAAGAGCAGCAACCGCATTCTGGCTTAAGTGAATTGCCCAGGGTCACACAGCTAAGGCAATTTGTGAGGCCAAATTCGAACGCAAGTCTTCCAGACTTCAAACCTTGTGCTCTATCCACTGAACCATCTAGCCACCCCTCCAATTCACATTAAATCTTATGTTCTGCAAGTGTGCTAACTTTAATTGGTGGCACAGAGTGTATGCTTGGAAAGCTCAACTTGTTCTCTCACAGCCCTTTCATCCACCGGTACATACTTAGTATTCTTGTCATAATGATGTTACTAGGGAGTTACAAAGGAAAGCTACCTCTCTACTTCCTCCAAGCCTTGTGCTTTCAGTTCTCTCTCAGTGGCAAATATTTCACACTCACACCAACCCTGTGAGGTAGGAAGGGTAATTATCATCACTCTCATTTTATAATTGAGGAATCTAGAGCACAAACGGGCTCAGTGACTTGTCACTGATCCCAGAATTCGCCAGTTGGATGATCAGGAGTCTAGAATTTGTCAGATGCTGGAATTTTTTAAAAATCCATTTATTAATTCATTTCATAACACTCTGGAAAATACACCCTAAGAAAATGAAATGGAGAGGGTCCTTTATAGGTATGTATGTGGAGGGGTGGGGAATGGAGAGATTAAGAGTAACAAAGCTTCCTTTTTCTTTAATAATCCTCCAGATTTTACAAATAAGAGACACTTGGAAATAATTCAGAAGGTCTTAATGGTAGCAGAGAAGTAAAATAAATTTTGGATAGTGTCTTATGTAATTCTGGGACTTAAGAAAACAGAAGGTAAAGTATTAGGAAAAGCAAACATCATACAATTCTGATTTCAGACTGAAAACTGAGAGAAGCCTCAGAAAACAAGAAGAGAACAGTTTAAAGATTTTTTAAATTAATTAATTAACTAATTAATTAAGAATATTTTCCCATGGCTACATGATTCATGTTCTTTCCCTCCCCACTCCTGGAGCTGACAAACAATTCCACTGGGTTATACATACGTCATTGACCAAAACCTATTTCCATGCCATTCATATTTGCAATAGAGTGAACTTTTAATGCCCAAAACCCAGTCATATCCCCATCAAACCATGTGATCGATCATATGTTTTTCTTCTGCATTTCTGCTCTCACAGTTTTTTCTCTTGATGTGGATAGCGTTCTTTTTCATAAGTTCCTCTGGATTGTCCTGGGTCATTGCATTGCAGCTAGTAGAGAAGTCCATTACATTCGATTTTACCACCGTGTATCTGTCTCTGTGTACAATGTTCTCCTGGTTCTGCTCCTTTCACTCTGCATCAGTTCCTGGAGGTCTTTCCAGTTCACATGGAATTCCTCCAGTTCATTATTCCTTTCAGCACAATAGTATTCCATCACCATCAAATGCCACAATTTTTTCAGTCATTCTCCAATTAATGGGAATAGTTTAAGATTTTTTTTATTTTTTTTCATTTTAAACATTTATTAATATTCATTTTTAACCTGTTTACATGCTTCATACCCCTACTTTCCCCTTCACCCCCTGCTCTCCCCCCACCCATGGCTGACGCACATTTCCATTGGTTGTAACATGTGTCCTTGTTCAGGGCCTATTTCCATATTGTTGATAGTTGCATTGGTGTGGTAGTTTCGAGTCCACATCCCCAATCATGTCCACCTCAGCCCCTGCATTCAAGCAGTTGTTTATCTTCTATGTTTCCTCTCCTGCAGTCCTTCCTCTGAATGTGGGTAGTGTTCTTTTCCATAAATCCCTCAGAGCTGTCCTGTGTCATTGCAGTGCTGCTGGTACAGAAGTCCATTACATTCGATTTTACCACAGTATATCAGTCTCTGTGTACAATGTTCTTCTGGCTCTGCTCCTTTCACTCTGCATCAGTTCCCGGAGGTCTCTCCAGTTCACATGGAACTCCTCCAGTTTATTATTCCTTTGAGTACAATAGTATTCCATCACCCGCATATACCACAATTTGTTCAGCCATTCCCCAATTGAAGGGCATCCCCTCATTTTCCAGTTTTTTGCCACTACAAAAAGCGCAGCTATAAATATTTTCGTACAAGTCTGTTTATCTATGATCTCTTTGGGGTACAAACCCAGCAATGGTATGGCTGGATCAAAGGGCAGGCATTCTTTTATAGCCCTTTGAGCATAGTTCCAAATTGCCAGCCAGAATGGTTGGATCAGTTCACAATTCCACCAGCAATGCATTAATGTCCCAATTTTGCCACATCCCCTCCAGCATTCATTACTCTCCCCTTCTTTCATTTTAGCCAATCTGCTAGGTGTGAGGTGATACCTCAGAGTTGTTTTGATTTGCATTTCTCTAATTATTAGAGATTTAGAACACTTCCTCATGTGCTTATTGATACTTTTGATTTTTTACCTGTGAATTGCCTATTCATATCTCTTGCCCATTTTTCAATTGGGGAATGGCTTGATTTTTTATACAATTGCTTTAACTCCTTGTATATTTGAGTAATTAGACCACTGTCAGAGTTTTTTGTTATAAAGATTTTTTTCCCAATTTGTTGTTTCCCTTCTGATTTTGACTACATTGTTTTTGTTTGTATAAAAGCTTTTTAGCTTGATATAATCAAAACCATTTAATTTACATTTTGTAATTTTCTCTAACTCTTGCTTGGTTTTAAAATCTTTCCTTTTCCAGAGATCTGACAAGTATACTATTTTGTGTTCACTTAACTTATTTATAGTTTCCCTCTTTATATTCAGGTCATTCACCCACTCTGAATTTATCATGGTGTAGGGTGTGAGATGTTGATCTAAACCTAATCTCTCCCATATTGTTTTCCAAATTTCCCAGCAGTTTTTGTCAAATA